>NW_021257408.1:0-1507 GCF_002162155.2 Triticum dicoccoides | reverse complement strand
TCTAGGCCGAATAACAATGCTTCATATTCGGCTTGATTGTTTGTGCAAAAATATTCTAAGCGGCATGAGGCTTCAAAAACAGCACCATGAGGAGATATATAAACAATACCAACACCTTGGCCATTGCTACAAACTGACCCATCAAAGTATAATATCCATGGTACTAATGAAATAAGGTTCATATCAACATCATGCTTGTCATTAATCCGATGTTCAACAATGAAATTAGCAACAATTTGGCCTTTCATGGACTTTAGAGATTCATAAGCCAAATCATATTCAATCAAAGCATAAGCCCACTTGCCAATTCTACCACTAAGAATTGGCCTATGCAACATGTATTTAATGACATCGGTTTGACAAGCTACTACACAAGCACTCGGCACTAAATAATGTCTCAGTTTTGTGCAAGCATAATATAAGCATAGACATAATTTCTCAATAAATGTATACCTTGTCTCTGCGTCCAATAAGCAGCGGCTCAAATAAGTGATGGCATGCTCTTTTCCTTCGGTCTCTTGAGTTAGAACAGCACCAATTACTTCTTCCTCTGCTGCAATGTAAAGTCTGAAGGGTTCCCTATGCTTGGGTGCTCTCATCACCGGAGGAGTGGACAAATAATTCTTGATCATATCAAATGCTTCTTGATGTTTTGCCCCCCAAGTGAAATCAGCATCATCCTTTAGCCGAAGGATAGGAGTAAATGCATCAACTTTCCCTGACAGATTAGCTATGAACCTTCTCAAATAGTTGACCTTGCCAAGGAACTTTTGCATATCTCTCTTGCATGTTGGAGCCTCCACTTTCTGTATAGCCTCTATCTTTTTGGGATCAATCTCTATGCCATCTTCATGAATAATGAAACCCAAAAACTTGCCAGCTGACACGCCAAAAGCACACTTCAAAGGATTCAGCTTCAGTCCATACTTTTTCATTCTTTCAAAAGCTAAACGCAAATCGGCCAAGTGAGATTCAAAAGCATCCGATTTGACAACAATATCATCAATATAAACTTCAAGTATGATACCGAGTAAATCATGGAAAATCAAATTCATAGGCCTTTGATATGTGGCTCCAGCATTTTTTAATCCGAATGTCATCACTGTCCACTCGAATAAACCAATGAAACCAGGGCATCGAAATGCAGTCTTGTACATGTCCTCTTCGGCCATAAAAATTTGATTGTATCCGGCATTACCATCTAGAAAGCAAATAACCTTATGACCAGACGCATCATTAATAAGCATATCGGCTATTGGCATAGGATACTCATCTTTGGGTGTAGCCCTATTCAAATCTCTGAAATCAATGCAGACCCTCAACTTGCCGGATCCTTTCTTTTCCACTGGGACAATGTTAGAAATCCACTCGACATACCTGCAAGGTCGAATGAAATTAGCTTCAAGCAGTCGACCGATATCTTCCTTGATCCGGTCATATGTTTTCGGATTAAATTTTCTGGCCGACTGTTTATAAGGTCTAAAACCGGCCTTTATAGGCAACCAAT
>NW_021257407.1:0-497 GCF_002162155.2 Triticum dicoccoides | reverse complement strand
GGTGCAAAGCACATGGGAATGAGCACATCGTGTTACAGTCACCTCGGCAGGTTGGCAAAGGTGATAAAAGCTATGCCCCATGTGAGTGACTGACCTTGCCGTCCTCATTAAGACTTTTTAATTAATATTTTTATAAATTTTTAAATTAATTTTGAGGACAAGATGTTAAGAACCTGGGAGGTAGTAATGAAATTAATAAAAAATTGGATTCCTTGATAAAATAGATATACGATTTTCCATTTTTGATGCTATATTATATTTAATTCAAAGGATATTTGTGCGAATTTTGGAGGACTAAAACACTTGGAATTCGATAATTGAACTTTTAATTTCACGTTTTTTATCATTTTGCCACTAATTATGTCACACTACTCGGTTTTTCCATTAGAAGTTTCTAGTACTCAAAATCATCCTTCCGTTAAGTGTGTGCTAGAAAATGCCACTTGGCACAAATACCGTCTTGTCAAAGGCCATTGACCGAGGTTAAATGATGTAAA
>NW_021257406.1:0-2036 GCF_002162155.2 Triticum dicoccoides | reverse complement strand
ATGTTTTTCAACCACAGGGTTCTCGTGATGTTCCTTGTTCCTCTTTTCTAACGGAGTGTTTTCAACTTTGTTCATCTTTGTTGTATTCTTTCTTTCAATTTGTTCAACCTCGCAAGGTTCTTTGGTTTCACTCATTTGTGAAAGAAGCAACTTAGTTTTATCGCTTCCCCTTCCTCTTCCGTTTCCCTCCGGTGCCATCCTAGATCTCGGGACGAGATCCTCTCGTAGTGGTGGAGTGTTGTGACGCCCCGAGACCGATGCACCAGGTGTCTTCCAGTTATTCGCTGTTGTTGCCATGTCATTCGCTTGCGTGTTGCATCTTCTCATGTCATCATGTGCTTTGCATCATCTTGTTTTCAAAACTTGCATCCGTTCGGGTTCCCCAGTTCCGTCCGTTGTCCGTTCTGAGCCCAACCACACTTGCACGCGCCCGCGACATGTCCGAAATAGTATTTTTATCAGTGGCCGGAAAAATGTTCTCGGGATGGGTTGAAAGTTGGCATGCGGTGTTGTTTTGTTGTCAGTAGGCCGCCCGCCAAGTTTCAATGCATTCGAAGTTCGTTTGATGCCCCAACGAATAAATATAGCGGCAATAATAGCCGGTCTATCGTCGGACGTTTTCGTTCTCCGAAAACTGTTGTCGGGCTTTCCGCTCTCTTTCCTCCCTAGTTCGCCTACACAGGCCATCACCTACCGCCAGGCCCAACCTAACCTCTGTCGTCAGCCCGCGGCCCTCCTCGCGCGCGCATCCGAAAGCTGTCCAGGACCCGCCCCGGGCAGTCGTCACTGTTGGATTCGGATCATCCCCAAACACCCCTAAAGTATATTCGGTTTTTTATTTGGGCTTCCTATCCTATTTTTCTAGGACCGTCCAATTTCGATCGGATGATCCACTGTTAGGAAACATAGTAATTTCAAAATAATCCTACGCACACGCAAGATCATGGTGATGTACAGCAACGGGAGGGGAGAGTGTTGTCCACGTACCCTCATAGACCGAAAGCAGAAGCGTTAGCACAACGCAGTTGATGTAGACGTACGTCTTCACGATTCGACCGATCAAGTACCGAACGCACGGCACCTCCGAGTCCAGCACACGTTCAGCCCGCACTACAAAAAAAAGACACATCCGTGACATTTTGGGCCGAACGAAAAAAAATTCTGTCATACATATGACACTTCTATGACGATAATTGTGACAAAACCATGTATCATCATAGATGTGGTGGGCTCCTACTTCTATGACAAAAAATCATGACAAAAAATGGGCTTTTGGTCCTGGGCGGGCCGGAGACGCAGCTGCATGACATTCTTTGGGCCGTCCATGACGGAAAAAACCATGGTAGAAGCGAGGGCGAGGAAAATTTTGGGGAGTTCCCGGTTACGGTGGGAACTCGAGGGAGGCGTTGAGCTCTAACTGAACCCGAGCGATTGCACTGCAGGCTACGTGTTACTAAACCCGAGCGATCGATCGATGGCTGTTAACTGAACCCGATCGAGCAATTCCTTCGCTAGCGCTGCTAACTGAAGCCGATCGATGCTGCCTTTGGGATGAACAGTGAGCGTTGCGGGGGGTTTTGGATGAACAATGAGCGGTGGCGTTGCCTCTGGATGAACAGGACCCCGTGGTGTGGAGGGCTGGATGAACAGTAGACGGTGGAGGGGTGCCCGTGGAGGGGTGGTTGAACAGGACCCCGTGGTGTGGAGGGCTGGATGAACAGTAGATGATGGAGGGATGGTTGAACAGTAGCCGGTGGAGTAGCGCGCGGTGGAGGCTGGATGAACAGGAATGCAACTAGAAGATTTTGTCAATCCTAAAGGTGCTGACAGAGTGAGCAAGCTCCAGCGATCCATCTATGGACTGGTGCAAGCATCTCGGAGTTGGAATATACAGACTTACAGTGAAGCCTGTATTTATAATAAAGTGAGTGGGAGCTCTGTAGCATTTCTGATATTATATGTAGATGACATATTGTTGATTGGAAATGATATAAAATTTCCGGATAGCATAAAAGGATACTTGAATAAGAATTTTT
>NW_021257405.1:0-418 GCF_002162155.2 Triticum dicoccoides | reverse complement strand
CTGAGCGTGTGCTTCGCACTCTTAACGACTGCGTTCGCACCCTCCTCTTTCACGCCAACGTGCCACCACGTTTTCGGCCCGACGCGCTCGCCACCGCATCACTACTCATCAACATTCATCCTTGTCGCACTCGCGGGAATTTTGCACCTCATCACCTCTTGTTTGGCATGCTACCTTCGTATGCTGAGCTTCGCATTTTCGGTTGCTTGTGCTACCCCAGCATTGCGTCCACTACTCCTCACAAGCTTGCACCTCGGTCTGTGGCCTGCATCTTTCTCGGCTATCTCCCCAACACCAAAGGCTACCGCTGCTATGATCCTATCTCACATCGAGTGATCACTTCACGACATGTTTACTTTGATGAGATGGTTTTTCCGTTTCACAGGTACCTTCGGATGTTGCGTCTTTGCCTGCTCCC
>NW_021257404.1:0-542 GCF_002162155.2 Triticum dicoccoides | reverse complement strand
TGGATAATGTTGAACATGAAGCCATCTTCTAGTCGTGTATAAACAATCATATGTGGTATGCTTATAAAATTATGCCCCTAATAAGAAATAAAAGAGATCAAAAGATAACTCATTGATTGAAGCCATGAGAAATAAAGCTAGTTATAGCCAACTTTGTATTGCTCCAGCTTTGACGTGGTCGTTGAATGACTTGTCTCAGCAAACTAAAAGCCAATTGAGACCTAAAAGAGGTGATTGTCAATCTCATCGACATCACTGCTCAGCTGTATCATCACTTGGTGACATCCACCACTAGATGCGCTCTTCAGGGAGCTGGTTGCCGCCTGCAGGTGCCAAGGTTGTGGCCCTAGCATGCCATATTTCCTGGTTGCCTCTCAGGCCTAGTTAGGCAGCTCCAAGCCTGGAACATGCGTGGAGGGATCGAAAGGCCAAGCCGTGAACACTCAATAGAAAAGGCTCCACGCTACTCTCTGCTACCTTCTCCAAATAGTCCCACGTTTGGAATTTATAGAGCTGTCGTGTTTCGTAAATGCAACGTGGGG
>NW_021257403.1:0-3030 GCF_002162155.2 Triticum dicoccoides | reverse complement strand
CCCCCCCCCACTTCACCCTTGCCATTTTATTCACCTTCTCTTTCCCAATCTCCTCCTCTCTCTTCCGCTTGCCTTTTTCTGTTTGCTTGTGTGTTGGATTACTTGTTGCCATGGCACAAGATAATACCAAATTGTGTGATTTCTCGAATACCAATAATAATGATTTCCTTAGTACTCCGATTGCTCCTCTTAATGATGTTGAGTCTTGTGAAATCAATACTGCTTTGCTGAATCTTGTTATGAAAGAACAATTCGCGTGCCTTCCTAGTGAAGATGCCGTTACTCATCTAAACAACTTTGTTGATTTGTGTGATATGCAAAAGAAGAAAGATACGGATAATGATATTGTTAAATTGAAGTTATTTCCGTTTTCACTTAGAGATCGTGCTAAAGTTTGGCTTTCGTCTTTGCCTAAAAATAGTATTGATTCTTGGAACAAGTACAAAGATGCTTTTATCTCTAAGTATTTTCCTCCCGCTAAGATTATCACTCTTAGGAACGATATTAGGAATTTTAAGCAACTAGATCATGAGCATGTTGCCCAATCTTGGGAAAGAATGAAATTGATGCTTCGCAATTGCCCTACTCATGGTTTGAATTTATGGATGATCATACAAAAATTTCATGCTGGTTTGAACTTTGCTTCTAGAAATCTTTTAGATTCGGCCGCGGGAGGCACGTTTATAGAAATCACGTTAGGATATGCTACAAAACTTCTTGATAATATTGTGGCTAATTGTTCTCAATGGCACATCGAAAGATCTTCTAGTAAAAAAGTGCATGCTATAGAAGAAATCAATCTTTTGAGTGGAAAGATGGATGAACTTATGAAATTATTTGCTACTAAAAATACTCCTCTTGATCCCAATGATATGCCTTTGTCTACTTTGATTGAGAATAATAATGAATCTATGGATGTGAATTTTGTTGGTAGGAATAGTTTTGGAAACAATGCTTATAGAGGAAACTTTAATGCTAGACCGTTCCCTAGTAATTCCTTTAATAATTATGGAAATTCCTACAATAATTCTTATGGTAATTTTAAGAAGATGCCCTCTGATTTGGAGAATAGTGTGAAAGAATTTATGATCTCTCAAAAGAATTTTAATGCTTTGCTTGAAGAAAAATTGCTCAAAATTGATTATTTGGCTAGGAACGTTGATAGACTTTTGCTTGATGTTGATTCTCTTAAACTTAGATCTTCTTCTCCTAAGCATGATATCAATGAGTCTCTCAAAGCAATGAGAATTTCCATTGATGAGTGCAAAGAAAGAACCGCTAGATTGCGTGCTAAGAAAGATAGCTTTATAAAGGCGTGTTCTTCTAGTTTCCATGAAAATAATGATGAAGATCTTAAAGTTATTGTTGAGTCTCCTTGAGGGAGTCCTGGACTAGGGGGTGTCCGGATAGCCGAACTATCATCGTTGGCCGGACTCCAAGACTATGAAGATACAAGATTGATGACTTCGTCCCGTGTCCGGATGGGACTTTCCTTGGCGTGGAAGGCAAGCTTGGCGATACGGATATTTAGATCTCCTACCATTGTAACCGACTCTGTGTAACCCTAGACCTCTCCGGTGTCTATATAAACCGGAGGGTTTTAGTCCATCGGACGAACAACAATCATACCATAGGCTAGCTTCTAGGATTTAGCCTCCTTGATCTCGTGGTAGATCCACTCTTGTACTACCCATATCATCAATACCAATCAAGCAGGAGTAGGGTTTTACCTCCATCGAGAGGGCCCGAACCTGGGTAAAAACATCGTGTCCCTTGTCTCCTGTTACCATCTGCCTAGACGCACAGTTCGGGACCCCCTACCCGAGATCCGCCGGTTTTGACACCAACATTGGTGCTTTCATTGAGAGTTCCTCTGTGTCGTTGCTCATAGGCCCGATGGCTCCTTCGATCATCAACAACAACGCGGTCCAGGGTGAGACTTTTCTCCCCGGACAGATCTTTGTATTCGGCGGCTTTGCACTATGGGCCAATTTGCTCGGCCATCTGGAGCAGATCGAAAGCTACGCCCCTGGCCATCAGGTCAAATTTGGAAGTTTGAACTTCACAACCGACATCCGCGGAGACTTGATCTTCGACAGATTCGAGCCACAGCCGAGCGCGCCGCACTGTCACGATGGGCATAACCTAGCTCTGCCGCCGGACAGTGCCCTGGAGGCCGCACAAGAGTCCGCTCCGACCCTTAACTCGGAGCCGACTGCGCCGATCGAGGATGGGTGCCTAGACACCGCCTCGGGGGCTGCTACCTCTACGGCGATAGAGCCGAATACCGACCCTGTCCCTTGTGAAGCTCGTGACTCCGAGGTGCCGGACTCCTCGCCGGACTCCAAACCTCCCGTGCCCCTACCAATCGAATCCGATTGGGTGCTGATTATGGAGTTCACCACTGCGGACATCTTTCAGCACTCGGCTTTTGGCGACATCCTGAATTCGCCAAAGTATCTCTCGTTATCAGGAGAGCCCTGGCCGGACTGCGGTCAGGACGGTTGGGATGCGGACGACGAAGAAATTCAAAGCCCACCCACCACCCACTTTGTAGCCACTGTCGACGATCTAACCGACATGCTAGATCTCGACTCTGAAGATATCGACGGTATGGACGACGATGCTAGAGACGACCAAGAACCAGCGCCCACAGGGCACTGGAAAGCCACCTCAACTCACGATGTATACATGGTGGATACACCAAAAGGAAGCGATAAGGAGGAACAACGGAACGCTGCGAGGCATAATTCCCCCGAAAAACAGCCAAAACAGCGACGCAAGCGTCGCCCGAAGTCCCGCCTCGATAACAACAGCACCCATATCGACCTAGCCATAGAGCAGGGCAAACCAGTGGACGACGAACATGCCACCAAGCAACCATCCGAACAAGATGAATTGGATAAACAGTCCATCCCCGGCGAAAACAACAGTCTGGATGATCTCACGTCGGACACATCCTTAGAACAGAAAAATCCTCACAAAAGGCTCGTCACCACTGCACGAAGTCTGAAGAAGCAGAAGCGGAAG
>NW_021257402.1:0-1122 GCF_002162155.2 Triticum dicoccoides | reverse complement strand
ATGGCATGGTCTGTCGTCTTCGTCGCTCTCTCTATGGCCTTAAGCAAGCCCCTCGCGCCTGGTTTGAGCGTTTTGCCTCTGTGGTGACTGCCGCTGGTTTTTCAGCGAGTGATCATGATCCAGAGCTATTTGTCCACATTTTTGCTCATGGTCGGACTCTTCTTCTTCTCTATGTTGATGACATGATCATCACTGGCGACGACCCTGAGTATATTGCCTTTGTGAAGGCTCGTCTTAGTGAGCAATTTCTGATGTCTGATCTTGGCCCTCTTCGCTACTTTCTTGGGATCGAAGTCTCTTCTACCTGTGATGACTTTTTTATTTCCCAGGAAAAGTATATCCAGGATCTTCTTGCTCGTGCTGCTCTCACTGATGAGCGCACTGTTGAGACTCCCATGGAGCTCAATGTTCACCTCAGTGATACTGATGGTGACCCCTTGTCTGATCCGACGCGTTATCGTCATCTTGTTGGGAGTCTTGTCTATCTAGCTGTCACTCGACCGGATATATCTTATCCGGTCCATATTCTGAGTCAGTTTGTCTCTGCTCCCACTTCGGTTCACTACAGTCACCTCCTTCGTGTTCTTCGTTGTCTTCGAGGCACGATCTCTCACCGTCTGTTCTTTCCTTGCTCCGGTTCATTACAGCTTCAGGCCTATTCGGATGCTACGTGGGCTAGTGATCCCTCGGATCGCCGTTCACTTTCTGCTTACTGTGTTTTTCTTGGTGGTTCACTCATTGCCTGGAAGACGAAGAAATAGACTGCAGTTTCCCGTTCGAGTGCAGAGGCTGAGTTGCGAGCTATGGCTCTTTTGACAGCAGAGGTGACTTGGTTACGGTGGTTGCTTCAGGATTTTGGTGTTTCTGTCACTACACCTACTCTTCTACTGTCTGACAGTACAGGTGCTATTAGCATCGCGCGCGACCCTGTGAAGCATGAGCTCACCAAGCATATTGGTGTTGATGCTTTTTATGTGCGCGCTGGTGTGCATGATCGGGTTATTGCTCTTCAGTATGTGCCTTTCGAGTTACAGTTGGCGGATTTCTTTACGAAGGCCCAAACTAGAGCACAGCATGGCTTCTATCTCTCCAAACTCAGTGTTGTTTATCCACCATGAGTTT
>NW_021257401.1:0-916 GCF_002162155.2 Triticum dicoccoides | reverse complement strand
CGTCCCACCTAACCCTGTAGCATTTGACCACGGGATCTAGCCCTTTGACTTTGCACGGACGGGCTTTGACCAGTGGACCTCCCCACCCAGTTGTGTTAGGTCAGCCCATAGGAACACTTTGGAGCAACATCCGGGCCAGACCCATAGCAAGATCCCCTCCGTGTAGACCCCACGCGTCCGTTTCCCCCCTCCAGGTGCCGGTGGCGGCGCCGTCCGTGAGGGGGGGCACACCCCGAACACGCGTGCCGGGCGTTTGCAACCGCCACAACACTTCCAGACTTGAGAGAGGCCGCCTACTCAAGATTTGGCGGCATGCTAGCCCCCGGAGGCCGCCGGCCACAGCCGTAGACGCGCGAAGGGCAATCCACGTAGAGGGAAATTTTCGGATACTTCTCCATCACCAAAAATTATGAAAAAATACCATCGTTCCTATAGCACATGTGCCCACGTCGTGCAAAACATCTCATGATTTTATCGCGCTCTGAGTATTTTGTAATATTGACGCCGCATCGTTACCGCAGAACGTCTACTACCGTGTCATCGCCGTCCGTGAGGGGGGCCACGCAGCGAAGACGCGTCCCGCCTCTTCGGACATGCCACCACACCACCCCGCATGTATGAGGGCCCGATGCGACACTCCGTTGGCATTGCTACCCCCCAGTGCCCCCGTCCCGCCTAACCCTGTAGCATTTGACCACGGGATCTAGCCCTTTGACTTTGCACGGACGGGCTTTGACCAGTGGACCTCCCCACCCGGTTGTGTTAGGTCAGCCCATAGGAACACTTTGGAGCAACATCCGGGCCAGATGTTGTCGTGGGCCTATGGGCTGACCTTACACAACCGGGTGGATACATCTACTGCTCAAAGCCCGTCCGTGCAAAGTCAAAGGGGTAGATCCCGTGGTCAAATGCTACA
>NW_021257400.1:0-465 GCF_002162155.2 Triticum dicoccoides | reverse complement strand
TGCTACTTTTCTTTGTTGAGGGTCTAATCACCCCCCTCTAGACACCTCTTCTCGATCCTACAATAATCCGTGTGTGTTGCGGGCAAACGCTTGCTGGTATATAACCTTAAATTTAACCAAAAAGTGTTAATGCATGTTACGAAAATTGTATAACTGGAAACTATGTTCAAATATGAATCCAACGATATAATCTTTGGCGACATGCATTCGTATTTTATTAGTTAAATCCTACATATAAACTGGGACGGGGGTATAGTAGGTAATTAAATCGAAAATGTTTTTTGTATTAATTGTATGTGTATGTGTCCTTTCATCCTCCTCTCGCACGTCTTGTTACCCCGCTGCCGCAGATGGCTTACAGCGCAAGCTTGCGCAGCGTGAGGGGGCATTCTTTTGGCCAAACGGTCCAATGAATTGTCGGTGAGCCCGTTCCGCGCAACCTCGCAGGTTCCCGCGCAAGCTTCC
>NW_021257399.1:0-1517 GCF_002162155.2 Triticum dicoccoides | reverse complement strand
CCCTACCTAGGCACAACAGAGAGGTCAGCACGCCGGTCTAAATCCTATGGCGCAAGGGTCTGGGCCCATCACCCATTGCACATCTGCACGTTGCGTACGCGGCCGGAAGCAGAACTAGCCCCCTTAATACAAGAGCAGGCTTACGGTCCAATCCGGCGCGCGGCACTCAGTCGATGACGTCACGAAGGCTTCGGCTGATACCACGACATCGAGTGCCCATAACTGTCCCCGCGTAGATGCTTAGTGCGTATAGGCCAGTGGCCAGACTCAGATCAAATACCAAGATCTCGTTAAACGTGTTAAGTATCCGCGAACACCGACCAGGGCCAGGCCCACCTCTCTCCTAGGTGGTCTCAACCTGCCCTGTCGCTCCGCCACAAAGTAACAGTCGGGGGCCGTCGGGAACCCAGGCGCACCTCTACCGGGACGGAGCCACCTGCCCCTTCAGCTCCCAACTCTGAACAGTACCACAGGTAATGTAACTGTGTAAAGTATATAGTATTTTCCCGTGATCACCTCCCGAAGTGATCACGGCCCAGTAGTATAGCATGGCAGACGGACAAGAGTGTAGGGTCACTGATGGAACACTAGCATCCTATACTAAGCAGTAGGATAGCAGGTAATGGTAACAACAGTAGTAGCAAGGACATGCTATGCATCAGGATAGGAATAACGGAAAGCAGCAACATGCTACACTCCTCTAATGCAAGCAGTATAGAGAAGAGTAGGCTATATCTGGTGATCAAAGGGGGGCTTGCCTGGTTGCTCTGGCGACTTTGAGATAATCCTAAGTGGGAAAAAACCCAGAGCCAAAGTGATTGAGCATCACTGAACAGATTGATCCGTGTCATATGACACCTTTTACATTTGAAGACTAGCATTCTTCCAGACGGTTAGGCGTCATGTTCTGAGCACCCAAGAGTCATTGTGGTGTGTCGGTGAACAAGTCCGTGAAGGTTTGGGAAGTCTACCTTGAAGACTTACCATGAGTGATTGGCGAGGTCTAAGTGACCTTAGCTCAAGAGGAATACGGTGAGGACTATATGTCCTTTGAGTCAGCCGTCCCAACCAGACGTACAGTTGATACAACAACTGGAATTGGTCTACCAAATCGCAGTGTCTTCACCGAGCCAACCAGCTGATTTCAAATTCCTCACCCTTCCCTTACATTATTCCGCTGCTGAAAAATTTGTGATCTACAATTTGAAGAACTTGAACTGAAGACTTTCATCATGTTGTATTTTATTTCTTTAGTTCATCTTCCTCATGGTTGTATGCCTATATGATTTCATGTTCTTCACCTGTGTGTATCTTGTATGCATGCTTTTCATTCCTGTGATGATTTAGTTCCCTCGCATTTCTATTTCTTCACTCTGATCTTCGTCAAATTCCTCAGAGTTTGACGAATTTCTAAACATCTCCCATTCCCCCCCCCCCCCCAGAAGTAAACATGTGCTTTCAATGTCTCTATATCCATGCAAGGCACTGACGCTTGACACACCTCAGTGGTACTCGAA
>NW_021257398.1:0-408 GCF_002162155.2 Triticum dicoccoides | reverse complement strand
CATGTCAATGCCTCAGAAAGGAATGAGGTTGGGCCCGTGGTGCGTGTCACTAATCGAAAAAATCATCGTTACTGAGTACATTTCCATTTGCCAAGTACAGTATCACGGCATCACGGAAAAAGCAATGTAAGCCGAGTGTGGCACTCGGTAAACATTAGGACATGGCACATGGGAAGCTCAGTCGAGCCCAACCCATTACATACTCAACAAACATAAAAGAACTCGGCTTATGCACTGTATGCCGAGAGCCCAGTGGAAGGCACCCGGCAAATAGGAGCCACGTGGCACAACTGTTTGCACCTAAAGGCCCTGTGACGGTGAGCAACTTTTGCCAAGAACCTCGATGAAACGTACCCGACAATCTATGAGGTATTTAAACCTGACGAACCCTAGCGGCCGCTCTCATTA
>NW_021257397.1:0-412 GCF_002162155.2 Triticum dicoccoides | reverse complement strand
GTAATCAATGCAATGCTCAATATGATGCATGATCATGACATGTCAATATGCTGTGGTTTGAGCTGATGCAACTAGCAGCAAGTTAAATGGAGTTGGTTTGAATCCAAAATTCAAATCCAAACTCCATATGTGAAGGTTTAAATGCCATTATATGATTTGTGCTAAACAGCAGCTATAAGTTGTTCTATCATGCATTAAAATGGTACAGATGGATAGATTGGATTTTTCTGATCATTTTTCATATAGAAATTATTTCATTTGGAGTTACGGTTGAATTTCTATGAATTTTAGAAGTTTGCAACATTTTCTGGAATTTCCTATATAAGAATAAATCCAGAAAATAAGTTACTGCGTCAGCATGACATAGGTGTGACGTCAGCAGGTCAACTGGGTCGGCCAGGTCAAACCTGAC
>NW_021257396.1:0-3454 GCF_002162155.2 Triticum dicoccoides | reverse complement strand
CGTGGCCACACCTTCCTTGCTTATTGTGTGCCCCAAGTAATCGATCTTGCGTTGCGCAAATGAGCATTTGGACATTTTGACCTTCAGCCCATGTTGTGCCAGAATACTCAGTACTTGTCGCAGCAATTCCACGTGTTCCTCCAGGGTTGCTGAATGTTTGAGGATATGATCCATAAATACGAGCACTCCATGCCTGAGCGAAGGACCCAACACTGTGTTCATTCCTCCCTAAAACGTTGCTGGTCCGCCAGTCACACCATACGGCAACACCCGGAACTGAAAGTGCCCCTGGTGAGTTGTGAAGGCTGTTTTTGGTTCATCCTCCTCTCTCAACCTGATTTGGTGGTAGCCTGCTCGTAGGTCCATCTTTGAGAACCAACACGATCCTGCAAGCTCATCGAGCAGCTGATCAATGACTGGCAGTGGATATGTGCTCTTTAGTGTAATTGCATTCAGGTGGCGATAGTCCACGCAGAGGCGCCATGTCATATCTTTCTTTTTTACTAATAGCACCGGCGAGGAGAACGGACTGGTGCTAGGTACGATTAGTCCAGGCTTAAGCATTTCCTTCACCTGAAGCTCAATCTCTGTCTTTTGTTCTGGGGTATATCGATACGGCCGAATGTTGACTGGTTTGGCTCCAGGAATGATTGGGATTGCATGGTCCCAAGTGCGGTGTGGAGGTAGGTCAGTAGGCTTTTCAAACACCGCGCTGTATTCTTGCAACACTGCTTGTACTTCCACCGGTATGTGTTCCACTACCACGTCGTCTCCCACATCATGCAGACAGATGATGTGAGCCACAGCATTAGCCTCTTCCATTGCACACAACTGAGCCGAGGAGATTGGTTGGACTTGTTGCAATTTCGTTTGCACTCCTGTCAACTGAATTTGCTGCCCTCCATGGTTAAATATCAGTTGCTTTTCTGACCAATCGATCCACATCGGGCCACATGACTCCAACCAGTCCATGCCCACTATCATATCATAGCACCCAAGCGCTAAGACTCTGAGATCGGTGACGAATTCATGTCCTTGTGTCTTCCATCCGCACTCTTGCACCACACCTGAACATGATAGAGTTCCCCCGTCTGCTATTTTGACTGCAACCGTGGTCATGGCTTGAACTGGCAGTTGAAGTCGCGCCACCACTGTATTACTGAGGAAGCTATGAGAACTGCCTGAATCCACAAGGATCAACATATCCTGTCCACCTATCTGCCCCAGCAACCGGACTGTACGGGGAGTGGTTTGTCCCGTGGTGGCTCCCTTGGATATGCACATCAGGACGTCCTCATCCGAATCGGGGTCTGGCACCACTGGAACGCCCTGATCAGCTTGCAATAGTTCGAGTAGTTCTTCAACCACATGTAATTGAACTGTAGGCCCACATTGATGTCCTTGCCCCCATCGCTCGCCACATTTGAAACAGAGCCCCCGAGCACGCCTGTAGTTACGGAGGGCTGCTACCCGATCATCGCCTCTGCCTTGATCGCGGCGATCCTGAGGGTTTGCCGCATCGATCGCCCGTCGATCTTCCGCTGCAGGTGGCGGCCCTGGCAACATCTGCCGGACTGGTGGGGCGCCAATCGCCAGCAAAGGCCGTTGTGCTGGTGGCCTCTGGTTAACTGCATCTTGCCTCTTGTACTCCCTTCGTGGTAACACCTCCATCAGCTCCTCCTGCAATGTAGCCAAGGAAAAGGCGGAGTCCAAGTCTTTTGGTTGGTGAAGCAGAACAACAGCATGAATCTCTCCGTTAAGACCATCTAGAAACTGGGTAGTAAAATACACTGGATCAAACGCTGGATTGTGAGCTAATATATGGTGCATCAATTCTTCAAATCGTGTCATGTAATCGGCCACGGTCCCTGACTGACGGAGGGTGTTAAACTGACGGAGGTGAGACTGATATTGTTCCCTACCAAACTTATGACACAAAGCATCACAGAGCGATGCCCAAGTGAATGAAGAACTCTGCGCCTCATGGAGTTGCAGCCATCTGGCCGCTGTGCCAGTGAAATTTAGCGTGGCTACTCGAACCCATAGATCCGGAGCCACTCCATACACATCAAAATATTTTTCACATTTGGTCTTCCAGAACTGTGGATTTTCCCCATCGAATGATGGGAAATCCATCTTGGGCAAAGCCCAGTGAGCGTGACGCGTGAATGGGACGAACGGGCTGTCCTGGGTGCCTCTATTTTCCATATCTGGATCCCTATCACCGCGAGGAGAAGCAGGTATGATAGATCGAGGTGAGTACGCACCCTAGTCCGGAGGTGGCGCGAGGGTAGTGACTACCCCGTGTGCCCGACCCCCGGATTTGTCGATCTCGCCGTGGCCAGATGGCCCGTGGTGCTCGATGTCGCCCGTCGACTCGGTCGACGCGCCGCGCACCACTTGTTCCGCCGGTGGCTGTTGCGGATCTGCCAGCGCGGGGTGGAGGGCGATCCGCCCCACTTGGGATCGGAGCTTGTCGAGTTGTTGTTGCAGGTTGGTGACCGCGGGACGCCATAGCTCGAGCGAGGTCTGGATGGCCTCGAGCCGGGCCTCGTTGGCGGTGCGGCTGTCGTTGACCGCCTTGGCCAGCGCCGCCAATTGCTCTTCCATCGCCGCGGCTTTCGTAGCTCGTTTGGTAGCGTAGCGCGGCTTGCTGTACGAATTCTCCAGATCGCCTGACCTCTGATACCACTTGTAACAGGCCCGATCTACCTAATCAACCAGATCTGGAGGAAGGAGGAGGAGGGAGCAGGTGAGATCGGGATAGGAGGAGGAAGAAGGGATAACCAGGAGAAGAGCAGCTTCTCTCTGTCTATTCAGTTAGGTACAATTCGATGCCCATTGATGGTGTCACTCCACCTACTTATCACCCGAGCTCGCAGGCTTGATACGGCCCATAAGGCCACCACCCAAGACACCGCGACCCATTAAGGAGCCGATCCTTCTGTCGAGTCAGCAAGCGCCTTGACTCGATCTTCTTCCTGCTTGCTGACTGGTGGGGTTGCCTTGACAGTCGTTACAAGGTGGCACCTGGCGCCATCAGTTTGAAGCGGACCAGAGACGTTCCCGTTGTCGGGCAGGTTGCCGGGTGGAGCAACTCGCAGGCACGTTTCGAGTTCAGCTGTCGCCTAAGCAGCACTACTACCTACAGGTCCAAGGTTTGCTGAAGCACTACTTACATTGATTAGGTTTTTGAAGAGCCATCGCTTCTTGATCCCTGCACCTACTCGCCAATAGCAACAGCCTCTGTGTCACTACTCACCAACGTGCTGAACGCTAAGAGTTTGATTATTAATCTGTGTGTGCTATTGTTGTACGCAGTGCTTCTCTTGAATTTACTGATTTTTATGGTGCATGACTCCTTGGCAGGCAACTCGATCCTATTCCATGGCATGAGTTCCATGAATATGTATACGACAATTTGCAAGCAGTAAGATGTCTGGTGCTTTCCTTT
>NW_021257395.1:0-1379 GCF_002162155.2 Triticum dicoccoides | reverse complement strand
AAATCATAGAAATTCAACCGTAACTCCAAATTAAATAATTTATATATGAAAAATTATCAGAAAAATTCAAGGAATCCATCTATACCATTTTCATGCATGTTAGAACAACTTATCACTACTGTTTAGGACAAATGAAGTGAATGACATTTAAATAACCACATATGGAGTTTGAATTTGAATCTTGGATTCAAACCAACTTCATTTAATCTGGTTTTAGGTGCATTAGCCCAAAACACATTCATATTGCCATGTCATAGCATGCATCATATTGTGCATTGCATTGATCGTGTTTTTCTGTATTTGCCGGTAATTGTCCCCTCTCGATAGACGTGATACCGATGATGTGATCGTTGACACTGATGAAGACTCAATGTTATCTTCAGAAGTGCCAGGCAAGCAAAACCCCCTTGTTCATTCCGATACAATCCCACTCTCTCGCTCCTGCTCTCTTTTACTGCATTAGGACAACAACGATTCAACTGTTACTTGCTGCGGTAGCTGAACCCCTTTATCCTCTGCATGACCTGTCATTGCCACAGTAAATAGATTGAAACCCACTAGTATGAGTAGGAGTTGTTTGAGCCCTATTGTGCCTACTCATTCATGCTTGATTGTCATGCCTGCTACTGCTTAGAGTTGAGTCAGGTCTGATTCATCGGGGATGAATCAGAGGCGTGTGAACATGTCCTACTGTGTGTGAGCTAAGTGTGTGAACATGATTTGGTAAAGGTAGCGGTGAGAGGCCATGTAGGAGTACATGGTGGGTTGTCTCATTGAAGCCGTCCTTAGGAACTGAGTTATGTGTTTGTGATCCATGATTCAGCTACTACCATGCATTGGGCCCTGAAATATGACCCCGCTCGACTTCTTATTCACCCTTGTCCTCTGTCCAGGAGTTGCAAGTAGTTTCTGGTGTTTGTAGTAGGCTGGAGGCCGTGGACAGCGTTGACCGTAGGGGTGGGCTGTGATGCGGTAGGCACGTGGCCGGGTATACCGGGCGCCCGTTTGGTGTCACGGAACCCTGTTCACATCGTTTGGGGCTGTGAGCGAAACTCCGGCCGGATCTCCTCATGGATGGAACCCGAATAGGCGATAAACCTGGACTAGAGACTTGAGTGTTTAGGTAGGTCGTGGTCTACACCCACGTCGGCTTTCGCTTGAAGTCTGCCGAGCACATGTCGTGTGCAGACGCTAAGTGGTGGAAACATGTATGAAGAAGTACACCCCTGCAGGGTTAACATCATCTATTCGAATAGCCGTGTCCGCGGTAAAGGACTTCTGGGTTGCTTATATCAGTTCATAGACAAGTGAAAGTGGATACTCTAAAATACGCAAGATAAGCATGAGTGCTATGGATGGCGTTCTCGTAGGGAGACGGG
>NW_021257394.1:0-763 GCF_002162155.2 Triticum dicoccoides | reverse complement strand
TGTGTTCCTCCTCATGACGCACTAGATTAAAATCACCATTAAGAATCCACGGGCACTGTACCTGCTCTCCTAGGCCTTCAAGTTCCTCGAGAAATCTCACTTTGTCCTGATCAGCCGGAGGTGCATAAACAGAAGAGACCATCCAAACCTTCCCATCCGTCAGAGAAGTTACTATAGCAGAAACAGAAAACTCCATCTTCTGCACAATTGATATATGCAACCTGTCAGATTTCCAGGCGATCAAAATAACACCTCTAGTGCCATCAGCTGGCAATCAAAACCATCAAAATTGGGACCCAGAGTTTGGTTAAGCACAGAGGCATCCAACACATTCAACTTAGATTCTTGGAAACACACTAAGGACACATCACAGGTTTGCATGAACAAGCAAATGGAACTGCGCCTAGCGGGGTTATTCAGCCCCCAAACATTCCACGTCAGCATACCAAAGGATTCAGCCATGACAAACATACACACCCACAGACCACATAGACAGCACTGTAGCACTAAGCAGCACAGGGCTCAACACACTCTAGAAAGTTGAAAGCACCGAAGCCGAATTGATTGGGTTCATCAAACTCCGCACCCTTAGGATCGAAGAGATCCGCCACCACCTTGATGTGATGTGGTGCCAGCAGCTTGTCGAAAAGCTTCAAGTAGTAGTCCATAGCCTCCTTAGAGATGTGTTCTTCACCCTCAATGACCCTTAGAGTTTGAAGAAGAACCGTTTGTGCATGCTCCAACGGCCCCTGGCGCAGGCCAT
>NW_021257393.1:0-800 GCF_002162155.2 Triticum dicoccoides | reverse complement strand
ATATATATATATATAGGCACGCTAAACTAAGCCCGAGCGCATTATAACTTATTCTGCGCTCCGGCCATTCAAACCACGCTCGAACTCGCTAATTACAGAAGTGACCACGTCCCAACCAAAGTTCCACCTGATGGTAAAAGACTCTAGTACATTACCATGTGTGACAATGACTTTTACTATCCAGACCCACAAGTCCCTTCAACTAGTAAAATTGACTAGTAAATTACTATATATCACACTGTTGTTACTATCGCTCTAGCATGTGGTAAAATTGATCAACAATTACATATTTTGAACAATTAGATCTTGGTTATAATTTTCTCACCGTGCGTACATGTAACATTATGATTACTTTGAAATCAATTTTACTAGAGAGGTCACGTATTTACTACATGCTATCTGAGATTTTATTAACAATTACCATGCATCTATAGTAAACATATTACTATTTTTGTGGGTATAGTAAAGAGATTACTAATTGTACTACATGTTATTCTTCTGATTATTTTGCCAGGAATGTGTAGTAAGGTGGTTAACATGCTTTACTAACACTAGTAGAAAACAGGGCTATGGTCACGGGGCAATATTCACATTAGTCCCGGTTCAGTCATGAACCGGGACTAATGTGAGCATTGGTCGCAGTTTGTGCGGCTAAGGCATTAGTCGCGGTTCACTCGGGCCCTTTAGTCCCGGTTTAAGACATGAACCGGGATTAAAGGGTGTGATGACCTTTAGTCCCGGTTCGTGCCTCAAACCGGGACTAAAGATTAGACCTTTAGTCCCGGTTTGAGGCACGAACC
>NW_021257392.1:0-948 GCF_002162155.2 Triticum dicoccoides | reverse complement strand
CCACCCGCGCATTTGCGTGGCTAGATCTTAATTGTTACTATTTATATATTTGAAGCAACCATTTGTTGCCATTTGAGTCTTCTTTTTCTGTGTGGTGAAACGAACTTAACATAAAATTAAATGTTGATTTGTTAGGTGCCACTAAAAAATGGTGTGGAAATAATGTGCCTTAGATTATGTTATGATAAATTTAAATATCATTCTGGAAAAGAACACATTTCATCGGTAATTGAGGGCTGCCTCGATGTAGTTACATTTCTTTGCTCAGTCCAAGCCTATTTAGCCATGCATCTATGATATTCTCCTACAGTTGCATGTTTCATCGGTAATCTTCACTGTGAAACAACTATGATACTTTTGCTGAGCATCCTTCCCTCCTTTACTGTCAAGTCCTTCATTCTATTTCCTGGATGGTTGCTCTCCTCCCCTACCATCATGTAAAATTCATCTAATCTATCGCAAACTTATACCTTTACCGGATTAAGAGTCTACACGTAGAAGTTATTAAGGAAAGGAAAATGTTGCTCTATAAATTCACTAAAGGGTTGACAGGACCAAATGATTTGCTCCCCAAGTATTTTGAAGCATGTCTCAATATATATAAGAATTAGAACAAATGTTTTTTTGCCTGAAAAAAGAATACTCTAGGAAAATCTTGTAATCATGAAAAATGATTTTTTTTAAAAGAACGACACAAATCTGATCAATTTTTCTTGGAAATTTATACGCACACAAAATACAAATTGTCATGACTACAAAAGGTAAAAAATTGACATTTGAAAAGATATTATTTTTAATTGGAAGCTCATCCACTTGTTTTACATTCATCACTACGAATGCTGAGAAGAAATGCTAACCACACGTATGATTGCGCTGCACGTTAAGCGTGCAACGATATTATGCAATCGCTACTCGTCGTGATGCCTCGGTATGGCTTCGGTTCCAGTA
>NW_021257391.1:0-876 GCF_002162155.2 Triticum dicoccoides | reverse complement strand
ATATATATATATATATCATCATTGTCTCGCAAACCACCATATTAATTAATTCACACATACACACATGTATAGCTATATACAATTTCTCCTACATATGCATGTTGCCTTCGGAGCCAGTTGCATTAGCCTAATTGGTGCCTTCGGAGCACGATGACAATTGGAAGTAGTTTTCATGGGGGCGGTAGCGGGTAATAGTATTCTCCCTTCGGATTTATGATCTGGTCGAGCAAAAATTCCGCTATTTCCTTTTGAAGTGCTTCTACGCGCTCCGTTTCTAGGAGCTTCTCTCGCACCTCTTTGAACTGTTAAGAAGGAGATCAATATGCATTTGTATTAGTTTGTGTGACTAGATATCGATAATGGTATAAAAATTGTGAATAGTATTCTGACAAGCGTACCCATTCCTGTCTTTGAGATCTGCTCCTTTCGGACGCCATAATGCGAATGTTCTCGCAAACGCAGAATGCACACAGATCAGTCCCCTGCGCCTGCTTCAGGGCTTTTACGAGAATGGAATTTGATCAGATAATAATTAATCAAGCATGATAATTAAAGAGATGGCAGCTAGCTAGCTAGCTAGTACTACTTAATTACTTACCTTGGATTGAAACCATTTAAGCTTTGGTTTCCATTCGCCTTCCGTGACCTTGATGAACCTTGCCCAAGCCCTGCCCCGCCGACAAAGAAAATGAATAAAGGGATATTAAATAGTTCATATCATGAAATGATGAACTAAATAGGCCGAGATATATAGTTAATAATGATTGAATTAAATTACCTGTTGACTATCGCAAACAAGATGTTATAGTCAGTTTTTGCTTTGAGTAGTGAGTCCAGTATTTCAACTGTTCCGTCGTCTACTTTAATGATACACAA
>NW_021257390.1:0-1030 GCF_002162155.2 Triticum dicoccoides | reverse complement strand
TATAAGCCTTCCCAGCTCCACATACATCTACGTCGTGCGTTTGACTCTCCCTGGTAATCGCTCTATCCAAGCTTTGAGAGTTTTTGACTACAACGGTTGCCGATCACCGCCTGCTGCTGGGTAAGAACTGGTAAGAATTTGAGATTTGCTTGACGGATTTGTGACACCCACCACCACCACTTGTTCGTAGTCTGTAGGATCATATTCTTGTGTGTTTCTATTGCTGCTAACCATGCCAGGATCACAAGCCGACGAGATTGACTGGGAGAATTTATCGAACAAGGAGCTTCATGATAAGTTTCAGCAAATGATGACTGAACAGGTGCAAGATGTGCTGAACAATTTTGAAGAGGCTATGGAGAAGATCACTGGCCTTGAGAAGACGTTCGAAACAAAGCTCGATAACAAGTTTAATGAATTGCTCGCGCGTCTTCCACCACCACCACCCGCTGCACCTAACGCACCTCTCCAACAACAACAACAACGGCTACCTCCACGTCGCGAAGCAGACCTCCGCCGAGAAAGCCGTGTTCCTCTTGCGTTTGGCCAAACTGTTGGTGCTGCTGTTGATACTTCTGTGGCTCCTGCTGCTGATGCGGAGGAGGATGATTATGTGGGAGATTATGAGGATGAGGTTGATCAAAATCAACACTACGTGCAGCCACCTGTACGACCACCAGCAGGTCGACCTCAGGTATATATTCGTAATGGTAGGCCTGCACCACCACCTCAGGTACGAGATGATGTCCATATTCCTAAACTGAAATTGAATATTCCACCATTTGAGGGTAGATATGTTCCTGATATATATCTTACTTGGGAGTTAGAAACTGAACAACGATTTACATGTTTACAATATCCTGAGGAGAGACGAGTTGCTGCTGCTGTTTGTGCTTTCACTAGTTTTGCATGTGTATGGTGGTCTGAACATTGTAGATTATATCCTATTCCAACTACTTGGGCTGCTTTGGAAACTGCTATGCGTACGCGTTGGGTTCCACCATATTATCAACGTGAATTGCTTCAAAAA
>NW_021257389.1:0-413 GCF_002162155.2 Triticum dicoccoides | reverse complement strand
GCTACTTTAGGACAAAGAGTTGATACGAAATTAAATGTTATTCACTATGCTAGTAAGACTCTAGACAGTGCCCAATGCAATTATGCTACTACTGAAAAGTAATTTTTCGCAGTTGTGTTTGCTTGTGATAAATTCAGATCTTACATTGTTGATTCTAAAGTGATTGTTCACACTGATCATGTTTCTATAAAATATCTTATGGAAAAGAAAGATGATAAACCTAGACTCATTAGGTGGGTTCTCTTGCTACAAGAATTTGACTTACACATCACTGGTAGAAAAGGAGCTGAGAACCTCGTAGCTGATAACTTGTCTAGGTTAGAAAATATTCTTGATGACCCACAACCTATTAATGATAGTTTTGCTGATGAGCAATTAGCTACAATAAATGTTTCTCAAAACACTCCTTAGTA
>NW_021257388.1:0-405 GCF_002162155.2 Triticum dicoccoides | reverse complement strand
CACCTGAGTCATGAGGAAGAGACCAGGATATGACTTCCTTATCCGTGAAACCTCGCCTTAGGGATAATACTGCAGTTTATACGTCACAACATCATGGTGTTAGGTTCATTCACACTTGTTGTGGGCTGAAACGTATCACAAATGGAGAATAGATGATCATGTGGCTTTGAGTTGCCAATTGCAAACATCTTACAGGTGTCCAACAATAGACACGATGCCACGGCTGGTACCCTCATGAGTTGGCTCGGATTACCTACAACCTACATACGCGGGCACATTTAATCATTGCCAACATGTTCGCTTGAAAAAAAGGTCTAGCCCTTTGCCTACAACTACGTAGTACAAACCTTCCAACGTAGTACCTCTGATCCCCATCTCTCCTCCCATAGTAGCCTACGAGTTGAT
>NW_021257387.1:0-717 GCF_002162155.2 Triticum dicoccoides | reverse complement strand
CCTCCAAAAATACATGAAGAAGCCACTGGTATGATGCAACTGTCTCGTCTGACACTAGACCGACCCCAAACAAAATTGTGCTGCGGTGATGGTTCAGACCAACAAATGGAACAAACGGAAGCCTGTACTTGTTAGACCAGTATGTACTGTCGAACACCACGACACCACCAAAGGCAACATAGTCAATCCGGGATTGTGAACCAGCCCAGAATATGTTCCTCAAATGGCCTTCTTTATCTTTTGTGTATTTGAAAAAGAATTCCAGGTCTGCTTTTTTCTATGCAATCATATAGGTGAGCAAATGTCTAGCGTCACTGCCTTCTATCTTGCGCTTCTTCTAGATTGAAACATGGCTGTGTAGGTCTCGATCTATAAATCCAAGCTTGTCAGGACCTCCGACATTCTTCTCCATTACATTAATAATCTGATGTGTTCGAAGTCCACCAACAGCATACTCGATGACTACGATGACCCGATAAGTAGAGAGTCAGGTCAGCAGGGGCAAACAGATGGTTATGCTTGTCCACAAAATTCTTGACGAACCAGAGGCCACTACTATCTTGTAGCTCAACCTAAAAAAGAGCGGGACACCCACACCGAGAAAGATCCCTCGGTGTTCTTTTTCTATCAGCTCTGTTAAAGTGCTTAAGGGCCCGCCATCCTTGTTTGCAGCACTTGTATGTCCTTCTGTATGCATTTTGTTTCGGACCCGGACCC
>NW_021257386.1:0-1886 GCF_002162155.2 Triticum dicoccoides | reverse complement strand
TGGGTTACGCTCTCAGAATTGTACAGATTTAATTTAAAATCCATACCATGATGGGTCCTTAGGTGAATTTTCTTTGTTTCGAAACTTTCATGGTCTTCAAAACCCATCCTCTCCAAGACATAGCGTCTTGCATGGCATGGGATAAGCTAGTGAAATTGTAAAACATGAAAATTACACGTTGAAATAGTTGAAGTCGTGCTTAATTAATTACGAAAAAAACACTTGTCGTCGTTGTGTACCATTTCAACTTCGAAGGTCTCCTGGAGCTTAATTAATTATGAAAAAACCATCCTCTTCAAGACATACCGATCTTCGTCCAGGTGAGGCCTGTCGCACAGACCTCGGTCGTCGTTGCACCAGTCGAACTCCCCCGGGAGACTTTCGTCATCCGAATACGACATTTCCTATGTTCATAATTCAAGATTAAACTTGTACAATTAAATATATTTACTACAAAAACTAAATTAGATCATTATTATTCATCACGGTTGATTATCGGTCTGTCGAGTCTTTTCTTGAAAACTCTCAGCTCACGTGGTGTATATATTCGACTGTCGGTGATGGTAGCTCCTCCTTTCGTCCCTGAGTGCATTACACCAAATTGTCTAGCACACGGGAACAAAATAGAAACTACTCGCACGACAACAGTCGGGATTCTTCGTCCTCTCATATATGGTGGAGACTCTCCCTCACTGATTCCTTTCTGACATTTGCGACAGCCGGTTATGGTAGCTGAAAGCATAAGTGCTCCCTGGGTGATTTTGGTAATTAATTTCAAGATATCTCTTGTTGGACTAATGCTTTCATCTAATATGCTTCAGATGAGTTCAACAATGGAGTGGCATGGACTAGAGGATGTGGAACCCCTTCGAGATGATAAGGACAATGGATTGGCTCAAGCTCAGAGCTCAGGACTCTACATTTTTCATTTTAGTGATCCAAGATCACATTGAGTCCATAGGAAAGCCAATACTATTAAGAGGGGATGAGGTGTTGCGTAATGACTTGCTTGCTCAAAGTGCTTAGTGATATGCTCCACAACCCTCAACCACTTTCTCACATCCAGATTTGTCCCAAACCAAAAGTAAACTCGGCCCCACCGAAAGTTTCTATCCGGCGCCACCGAGTTATGTTGACATAGCCACCGCCAGAAACCCTAATCAATTCGGTCTCACCGATGGGATCTCGGTCTCACTGAGATGGGCTTGCAAACTCTCTGTTCCCTATTGCATTAATTTCGGTCTCACCGAAATATGAAAATCGGTCCCACCGAGTTTGCTTGGCCAACTCTCTGTTTTGCTCATTACCCAAATCGGTCCCATCGAGTTTGTGTAATCGGTCCAACCGAGATAAGGCTTTACCCTAACCCTAGCACATCGGTCCCACCAAGTTGATCATGTCGGTCCCACCAAAATGCCTAACGGTCACATAAAGAACCAAATCGGTCCGACCGAGTTTTATAATTTGGTCCCACCGAGTTTGGTGATTTCTGTGTAACGGTTAGATTTTGTGTGGAGGCTATATATACCCCTCCACCCACTCTTCATTTGTGGAGAGAGCCATCAGAATATGCCTACACTTCCAACATACATTTTCTGAGAGAGAACCACCTACACTTGTGTTGAGGTCAAGATATTCCATTCCAACCACTTAAATCTTTATCTCTAGCCTTCCCAAGTTGCTTTCCACTCAAATCATCTTTCTACCAAATCCAATCCTCTGAGAGAGAGTTGAGTGTTAGGGAGACTATCATTTGAAGCACAAGAGCAAGGAGTTCATCATCAACACACCATCTATTACCTTTTGGAGAGTGGTGTCTCCTAGATTGGTTAGGTGTCACTTGGGAGCCTCCGTCAAGATTGTGGAGTTGAACCAAGGAGTTTGTA
>NW_021257385.1:0-396 GCF_002162155.2 Triticum dicoccoides | reverse complement strand
CGACAGATCGCCAGTGCCTAGGAGCCTGCTCCGGCACCCGCGCCACCCTGAAATTCCCCTGAACCAGCCAGCCACACGCAACTATAATTCTTCCCTGCACTTCTTCAGGTTCGACTTCTTTGACCTGTTGCAACATTAGTCAGGATTAGAATTTTGACAACAGAGTTCTAAAAAATAAATAGTTGCACAGCAGAATGCTATAAGCCCGTTTTACATCTCATTAATGGTTTTCTATGTTGAAAAATGGTGAATGCAGGGCCTAACGTCCAAATTTCAGGGGTTAAGGTACCCCAACTCAGCAGAATACGAGACCCATATTGCACAATTGAAGATGGTTAGTTTGTCGATTTAATTATGTTGCAACTGTGTCGACAATGTTTATTTGACCGTACATTC
>NW_021257384.1:0-852 GCF_002162155.2 Triticum dicoccoides | reverse complement strand
GAGGGAGAGGGCGAGGGAGAGGGAAGGCGAGGAGAGGGCGAGGGAGGGAGAGGGCGAGGGCGAGGGCGAGGGGGAGGGTCAGGGCAGCGGCGACGGCGGCGGTGGATCGAGAGGGAGAGGGAACTGGCGAGGGGGAGAGGGAAAGGGGGGATCGGGCGAAGGGGGAGAGGGAAGGGGGATCGGGCACAATACTAATGGCGCACCTCACCGTGGTGCGCCATTAGCATGTCCATACTAATGGCGCACCTCACCGTGGTGCGCCATTAGTATTTTTTTATTTCAACTCGAGCCAACAGGTTATGTACCACCAGAACTGATCCACATCAAGTCCCCTCTACTAGCTCGACTGGTCAGCAGCCAGTTCTCACACCAGGAGGTCCTGGGTTCGACTCCCAGGCTCCACAATTTTTTTTAGCATTTAAAAAGCTGTTTCATACTTATTTGTGTTTAAATATGTTCAAACTTGTTTAAATAATAACAGTAATATTTTTTTATAAGACAGTAGCATTTAAAAAGCTGTTTGATACTTATTTTTTTTATAAGACGGTGCGCGGGGTGCGGGGGGTCGGCGGCGGCGGTTGAGTAGGGGAATCGAGGGTGCGGGGGGTCGGCGGCGGCGGCCGGTGGACTGGGAGGGTGCTCGGCGGCGAGGGGGACCGGATCTGGCGAGGTGGGATAGCGATCGAGATGGAGGGGGCCGGGATCGAGATCGAGTGTCCATGAAATTTAAAAATATTCATGATAGTTCAAAAAGTACCCATGAAATACAATCGAGAAATGAAGGCTACGATTTAAATACAATCGATCTTAGCTAGCTATCTGTTCACAATCTTCTTGCCCTTCTTTTTCGCA
>NW_021257383.1:0-463 GCF_002162155.2 Triticum dicoccoides | reverse complement strand
AATTGTATTTAAGTATATTTAATAAAACCATGCAGATTTTAAGTGAAAATTTCATTTATTTAACTAAAGTGGGAAGATGGTGAATTATTAAATCTGAGCGGAAATTGAAATATCTTACCCCTAGAACGTTAAATTACGTTTTCTGGTGCACCTATGGTGTTATTAACTTAAATCTAACATATAAAAATTGTAATTAAGTATATTAAATAAAACCATGCAGATTTTAAGTGAAAATTTCATTTATTTAATTGTAGTGGGAAAAGGGTCAATTATTAAATCTGAGCGGAAATTGATATATTTTACCCCTAGAACGTTAAATTACGTTTTCTGGTGTACCTATGGGGTTATTAACTTAAATCTAACATATAAAAATTGTATTTAAGTATATTTAATAAAACCATGCAGATTTTAAGTGAAAATTTCATTTATTTAATTGTAGTGGGAAAAGGGTCAATTATTAAAT
>NW_021257382.1:0-425 GCF_002162155.2 Triticum dicoccoides | reverse complement strand
TAGAAGTAACTCCCAAGGGTTTCATAATAACACAGGTGATAGGTACTACCTCATCTACTTCCCATCCCACAATTTAATTAGATCCTAATCATGCAATGTGGGAGGATTGATCTAATGCAATAAAACATGGGTTGTAGAAAAGGTATGATCAAAGTGTTACTTGCCTTGCTGATGATCCGCGAGACCTAGGGTTTCGAAGTAACAGGCTGCGCAATCCGGGTGATCTAACGCAGACAAACAACAAGCATACAATAAGTACTCATCTAATGCACAGGTAAAACTCGAATAGAAGATCTAACCAGAAAGTTCAACTTAAGAACCCTGGTTGCAAAGAAAGAACGAACCGAACAAAGAAACGGAAAACAAACGGCGGAAGAAAACAACTCGGTTCTAGCAAGTTGAAACTAGGTCAAATTTTACCGGGG
>NW_021257381.1:0-797 GCF_002162155.2 Triticum dicoccoides | reverse complement strand
GCTCGATGGTGTGCCTTGTATCTTCATGCACCTTCTTGAAATGGTTCACACGTGCGCTTGCGGCCATATTGATGCGCTCTTGTAGTGGTAGAGGGAGAATGTCCAAAGGGAACAATGGGTTTAAATTGTAGTGTCTGTGGGCTTGACTGCCGATGTATTATTTGGTATGATAAGGCCGCTCCGTACTTCCACTGCCAGGGCCGCAATGTGCTCCTCGGTGCGGAGGGAGTGTTCCATGTTTCCATTGACTGTTATAACACCGCGGGGTCCAGGCATCTTGAGTTTGAGATAGGTATAGTGTGGGACCGCGTTGAAATGAGCGAACGCGGTTCGTCCAAGCAGCGCATGGTAGCCACTGCGGAAAGGGACAATGTCGAAGATCAAGTCTTCGCTTTGGAAGTTGTCCGGCAAACTGAAGACAACCTCCAATGTGATTGAGCCCGTGCAACAGGCCTCTACACCAGGTATTACTCCCTTAAAGGTGGTTTTAGTGGGCTTGATTCTTGACGGATCAATACCCATCTTGCGGACTGTGTCCTGATAGAGCATGTTAAGGCTGCTGTCGCCGTCCATGAGGACTCGCGTGAGGTGGAATCCATCAATAATTGGGTCGAGGACTAGCGCGGCCGAGCTTCCGTGACAGATACTGGTCGGTGGTCTCTGCAATCAAAAGTGATCGGACAGGCTGACCATGAGTTGAATTTTGGGGTGACTGGCTCGATCGCGTAGACATCCCTTAACGCGCGCTTGCGTTCCCGCTTGGGGATATGAGTAGCATATATCATATTCACCATTTT
>NW_021257380.1:0-2637 GCF_002162155.2 Triticum dicoccoides | reverse complement strand
AATAATATTGAAAGTGTGTTTGGAAGAGTGTCAACTTTAGATACCACATATTTGGAGTATGTTCAATCTTATGAAGTTTTTGATAAAAGTGGGTTTGTTAATCCCACTATTTTGGAAGAGTGTCAACTTTGCATGCATGTGGATCGTGTTGAGAATATGTTATGTGATAACTATTTTGTTGAATTTGCTTATGATCCCACATGTAATTATTATGAGAGAGGAAAATATGGTTGTAGAAAATTTCATGTTACTAAATTACCTCTTGTCATGTTGAGATTGCAATCGTCTCTTTCTTCTTCCTTGCATATGCTAGTGTTTGCTTGCCTTGCAAATTTGTTTGCTTATAATATGCCTATGCATAGGAAATATGTTAGACTTAGATGTGTTTGACATGTGTTTCATGATGCTCTCTTTATGCTTCAATTCTTGTCTATCATGTGAGCATCATTGAAATCTCAATGCCTAGCTAAAAGGGCTTTAAAGAAAAGCGCTTGTTGGGAGACAACCCAATATTTTTCCTTGCTTTTATTCAATAAATTTTGCATCTACTTTCTGTTTAGATGTGTTTTCATGTTTTATTTAGTATTTGTGCCAAGTAGAACCTATAGGATAACCTATGGTAAGAGTTAATTTGATTCTGCTGAAAAAAAGAAACTTTGCGCTCACGAGAAAAAATTCAATAAATCACCGAAACGAGATTTTGCGTTGATTCTTTTTGCTGTAGATCAATAGAAAAATTGCTTAGGACGTCCTATTTTGGTAGGATGTTTGGAGTTCCAGAAGTAACCGAAAGTTACATATTGCTACAGACTGTTCTATTTTTGACAGTTTCTGCCTTTCGTGTGTTGTTTGCTTATTTTGATGCATCTATGGCTAATATGTAAGGGTATGAACCATAGAGAACTTGGAATACAGTATGTTTAACACCAATATAAATAAATAATGAGTTTATTACAGTACCTTATGTGGTGGTTTTTCTTTCTTTCACTAACGGAGCTTATGAGATTTCCTGTTGAGTTTTGTGTTGTGAAGTTTTCAAGTTTTGGGTAAAGATTTGATGGACTATGGAATAAGGAGTGGCAAGAGCCTAAGCTTGGGGATGCCCAAGGCACCCCAAGATATTCAAGAATAGCCAAAAGCCTAAGCTTGGGGATGTCTCCGGAAGGCATCCCCTCTTTCTTCTTCGTTCATTGGTAACTTTACTTGGAGCTATATTTTTATTTGCTACATGATATGTGTTTTGCTTGGAGCGTCATGTATTATATTAGTCTTTGATTTTTAGTTTACCACAATCATCCTTTCTGTACACACCTTTCGGGAGAAGCCCACTTGATTGGAATTTATTAGAATACTCTATGTGCTTCACTTATATCTTTTGAGCTAGATAATTTTTTCTCTAGTGCTTCACTTATATCTTTTAGAGCACGGCGGTGGCTTAAGGATGTGGAGAAGTGGAAAACTAGAGAGACTTTTGAATCGTCGAAGAAGAAGAGTGTGTTGGTTGAGGATGAAGAAGATGTCGCCACTGAGGAGACGGGCCCCACTCCTCACTTCGCGACAAAATCTTATAGGCCCGATGGAACCAAGAAAGTGAAGGGAACAAAGGCCGGAGACAATGATCTCAAGGAAGGATTTGATGCCATTGTCACAGCGAGGAAAGAGTATGCCGAAGAGAAAAGAATCTTGAAGCTCAAGGAACTAGAGGAGAGGAGTGAGGCCGAGCGGCGAAGGGCGGCGGCCGAGGAGAAGAGGGCGGCAGCCGAGGAGAGGTTGGTCGCGGCCGAGGAGAGGAAGGTGGAACTATAGGAGAAGAAGGTCGCGGCCGACGAGAGGAAGATGGTTGAGGAGAGGACACTCAGGTTCATGTTTATGGACACATCAACTCTTGATGCCAAGGCAAAGGGATATGTTGAACTTTGTCGCGATGAAATGCTCATGAAGAAGCAAATGCTCATGAGGCAAATGATGATGGGAGGAGGCATGGGAGGTGCCATGGGAGGAGGCATGGGAGGTGCCACGGATGGTTACATGAACATGATGGGAGGAGGCATGAATGGTGCATTTGGCGGAAACATGGGAGGTGGCTTCGGTGGCAACATGGGAGGTGGCTTTGGCGGCATGGGAGGTGGCTTTGGCGGCAACATGATGGGTGGCTTGGGAGGTGGCTATGGCGGCAACATGAGTGGCGTTGGAGTTGGCTTCGTCGGCAACATGACCGGTATGGGACACAATGAAGATGCTTCCGGTGGTGCTCACGGCAACGAGAGTTCACCGCTTGTTGAGAACGTCGACAAAGAAGGTGGTGAAGACGATGATCGTACCACGGTTGACAAGTCTGGTGGTGTTGACGACCCGCATGAGTAATATTCATGTGCATTCCAATTTCTAGGGCGAAAAACTTTGATTGAGACGATGATGTTTTGGTAGAGGGATTTGATACTATGATGGTGATGTACTTTTGATTGAAATTATGATGATGATGCACTTTATTTTCAAATTTTTGATGCTAGTTCAATGCAAAACCGCGCCTAAACAGTGGCTGGCAGCAGCCGCGCGACCGTTTTCAGATTTTTATAACTTTGGCTTGGACCATCTATTGGAGTTCCTCTTTTGGACCATTAATTTGAACCATCTATT
>NW_021257379.1:0-1681 GCF_002162155.2 Triticum dicoccoides | reverse complement strand
GATTTTCTCACTTGTATCGATGCTTAAAAGTCTGTCCGAATCATGTTAGCAATTGCCGCATTTTATGAAATTTGGCAAATGGATGTCAAACCTGCATTCCTTAATGGATTTCTTAAAAGAAGAGTTGTATATGATGCAACCAGAAGGATTTGTCGATCCTAAAGGTGCTAACATAGTGTGCAAAGCTCCAGCGATCCATCTATGGACTAGTGCAAGCATCTCGGAGTTGGAATATACGCTTTGATAAGTTGATCAAAGCATATAATTTTATACAGACTTACGGTGAAGCCTGTATTTACAAAAGTGAGTGGGAGCACTACAACCTTTCTGATAAGTATATGTGAATGACATATTGTTGATCAGAAATAATGTAGAATTTTCTGAAAAGCATAAAGGAGTATTTGAAAGGAGTTTTTCAAAGAAAGACCTTGGTGAAGCTGCTTACATATTGAGCATCAAGATCTACAGAGATAGATCAAGACGCTTGATAAGTTTTTGCAATGAGTACATACCTTGACAAGATTTTGAAGTAGTTCAAAATGGAACAGTCAAAGAAGAAGTTCTTGCCTGTGTTGCTAGGTGTGAAGTTGAGTAAGACTCAAAACCCAACCACAGCAAAAAAAAGAGAATGAAAAGTCATTCCCTATGCCTCAGTCATAGGTTCTATAAAGTATGTTATGCTATGTACCAGATCTATTGTATACCCTGCCCTGAGTTTGGCAAGGGAGTACAATAGTGATCTAGGAGTAGATCACTGGACATTGGTCAAAATTATCCTTAGAGGACTAAGGAAATATTTCTCGGTTATGGAGGTGATAAAGAGTTCGTTGTAAAAGTTACGTCGATGCAAACTTTGACACTGATCTAGATGACTCTGAGTCTCAATCTGGATACATATTGAAAGTGGGAGCATTTAGCTAGAGTAGCTCCACGCAGAGCATTGTAGACATAGAATATTTGCAAAATGCATACGTCTCTGAATGTGGCAGACCCGTTGACTAAAACTTCTCTCACAAGCAAAACATGATCACACCTTAGCACTCTATGGGTGTTAATCACATAGCGATGTGAACTAGATTATTGACTCTAGTAAACCCTTTGGGTACTGGTCACATGATGATGTGAACTATGGGTGTTAATCACATGGTGGTGTGAACTATTGATGTTAAATCACATGGCGATGTGAACTGGATTATTAACTCTAGTGCAAGTGGGAGACTGAAGGAAATATGCCCTAGAGGCAATAATAAAGTTGTTATTTATATTTCCTTAATTCATGATAAATGTTTATTATTCATGCTAGAATTGTATTAACCGGAAACTTGATACATGTGTGAATACATAGACAAAACAGAGTGTCACTAGTATGCCTCTACTTGACTAGCTCATTGAATCAAAGATGGTTAAGTTTCCTAGCCATATACATGAGTTGTCATTTGATTAACGGGATCACATCATTAGAGAATGATGTGATTGACTTGACCCATTCCGTTAGCTTATCACTTGATCGTTTAGTATGTTGCTATTGCTTTCTTCATGACTTATACATGTTCCTATGACTATGAGATTATGCAACTCCCGTTTACCGGAGGAACACTTTGTGTGCTACCAAACGTCACAACGTAACTGGGTGATTATAAAGGTGCTCTACAGGTGTATCCGAAGGTACTTGTTGAGTTGG
>NW_021257378.1:0-1127 GCF_002162155.2 Triticum dicoccoides | reverse complement strand
ATGGATCTTGGTGAAACCGTAGGAAAAATTTTAATTTTCTGCAACGTTCCCCAACAGTGGCATCATGAGCTAGGTCTATGCGTAGTTCTCTTTGCACGAGTAGAACACAACTTTGTTGTGGGTGTGGATTTTGTCATCTTACTTGCCTCTACTAGTCTTTTCTTGCTCAACGGTATTGTGGGATGAAGCGGCCCGGACCAACCTTACACGTACACTTACGTGAGACCGGTTCCACCGACTGACATGCACAAGTTGCATAAGGTGGCTGGCGGGTGTCTGTCTCTCCCACCTTAGTTGGAGCGGAATCGATGAACAGGGCCCTTATGAAGGGTAAATAGAAGTTGACAAAATCACGTTGTGGTGATTCGTAGGTAAGAAAACGTTCTTGCTAGAACCCAATTGCAGCCACGTAAAAGATGTAACAACAATTAGAGGACGTCTAACTTGTTTTTGCAGCGATTGATCATGTGATGTGATATGGCCAGAAGTTGTGATGAATGATGAATTGTGATGTATGAGATCATGTTCTTTGTAATAGGATTCACGACTTGCATGTCGATGAGTATGACAACCGGCAGGAGCCATAGGAGTTGTCATTATTTTTTGTATGACCTGCGTGTCATTGAATAACGTCATGTAAACTACTTTACTTTAATGCTAAACGTTAGTCATAGAAGTAGAAGTAGTCGTTGGCGTGACAACTTCATGAAGACACGATGATGGAGATCATGATGATGGAGATCATGGTGTCAAGCCGGTGACAAGATGATCATGGAGCCCTGAAGATGAAGATCAATGGAGCTATATGATATTGGCCATATCATGTCACAACTATATAATTGCATGTGATGTTTATTATGTATTATGCATCTTGTTTACTTAGGACGACGGTAGTAAATAAGATGATCCCTTATAAAATTTCAAGAAGTGTTCTCCCCTAACTGTGCACCGTTGCTACAGTTCGTCGCTTCTAAGCACCACGTGATGATCGGGTGTGATGGATTCTTACGTTCACATACAACGGGTGTAAGACAGTTTTACACAGCGAAAACACTTAGGGTTAACTTGACGAGCCTAGCATGTGCAGACATGGCCTCGGAACACGGAGACCGAAAGGTCGAACACGA
>NW_021257377.1:0-779 GCF_002162155.2 Triticum dicoccoides | reverse complement strand
TGGTGAACTCTGCTGTCATAATTGAAGAGTGCAAACTTAACATAAGTGAACGAATGAACTGCAGTCTTTTCTTATATAATAACAACAATCTTGACAGCAACTTTTTTCCCATCATGTGTTGTGGACGCATGGACTTGCACAAGAAAAGCACTTGCAAGCGGGACAAGGAAGAATTATGCAAAAAACTGCACCACCGGGAATAGGGGAAAGCCAAATTTTATGTCAGAGTTTCTTCTAAGCTAAAAACAAGCTGAGCATAAATCCAGGTTCTGATTCAAGGTGAATACTCTGTTGGCCAACAACTAAACTAAGCAGACTCATTCTGATTGTTTGGTTTTGCTAATCAATACAACAACGAAGTTACTTCAGCAGAGTGTAAGACAATGCCGTGATGCAATGAAGGAACTAACAGTTTGTGGCAATTCTCCATTCTCTTTCTTGATGACTCCACGGACGACCTCTTGAGCATCGGCGCCCTCATCATCTGCACATACACCTGTGGTAGTACAAGCAAACAAGCAGCTGTTCCTCAGCCACAAAATTATGCAATCTTACCACAGATGAATCCAAAGTGAATTCAGGCGTACCCTCACAGAGTTAGGAATTCCTTTCCGTACCAGTTGTGCGATGTGTTGGCCGAGCTTGATGTAGATGTTGCCGTTGCGAAAGCAGAGCTCCTGGAGTCGGTTGGCGGAGTGGCCACCCTGTGTGCACCCACTTTGTAGGAAGGAAGGAGACATGCAATCGGAGAGGCGAGGGATGCGCGCGGCCGCATTCGC
>NW_021257376.1:0-806 GCF_002162155.2 Triticum dicoccoides | reverse complement strand
TATGCTGGTGGGGGTGGCGGCGCTGCAGTGCGGGTGCGGCAGGCCAGCGGGTGGTGATGGCGCGGCGGCGCGTCCGGATCCGCCCCTGACGCTGCGGGCCGCGGGCGGCCCTTTCGCGGCATCTCGATGGTGTGGGGGCGGCGCGGCAGCGGTGGAGGTGGGCAACCCTCGTCTAGGCGGGCCCTTGCGCCTGGATGGCGGCGCTCGGCGCGGGAGGGCCTCCCTGGTGAGCTTCCTGGGCTACGGCGGCGGGTCGATTTGGTTTCCCTCCTTGGCGGGCGCGCGTTTGCAGATGGCCTCGCGGAGATATGTGCCAGCTACCATGGTGGGGCATCACGGGGGTTCCGCGGAGGAGCTAGGTAGGACGGACGGGTGGCCTCGATGCGGTCGCGCCACCTGTCGCTGGCACAGTTTGCTGGTCCGGATGCGTCCGCTCCTCATCCTCCTCCTTTCCTCGTGCTCGGCGGGGAGTTCGGTTGGAGGGATGGGCGGCCTCGATCCGGTCGCGCCACCTGTCGCTGGCACGGGATGTGCCGGTCCGGATTCGGCCGCTCCCCTTTCTCCCCCGTTCCTCGGCCACGGTCGGGTTGGTGTAGGTCTTCCAGCGGAGCGTCTGCGGGTGGTTCTGCTGGTCGAGGGTCGTCGGTTGGTCCAAAGTTGGGGCCTTTGTGTAGGCCTCGGGGTTGTCTGGTTGCAGGGCGGCGGCTCTGGCGGCGGGAGGCGCGGCGTTTGCAGGCGGAGCGTGTGCCTCAGGTGCGGGCGGGCAACCATGGCCTCGCGGGTGGCGTGGTTGCGGGTGGTTGACG
>NW_021257375.1:0-2672 GCF_002162155.2 Triticum dicoccoides | reverse complement strand
GAGTCCGTATGTGTGGGGAAACAAGAGATAGGGTTGATTTCGGACCCCTCCACCAAGGGCCACGAAATTCCCCCTCTCTTCCTCCATATATACAACCCTTAGGGCACCGTTTAGACTTTGGGTTTTGTTTAGATTAAAAGTTCGCCATAGCTGCAACTTCGCGTACTTCGTTTGTGTTCAACGACCAGACAAAGGCGTCACAGAACCCCACCTTGATCAATAAAGCTTTCATCTTATATTCGCAATATCCAGATTGCAATCTTAGTTTCTTGCTTGTTCTTCGTTTGCTCGCAGGAAACAGACCCTCGTGGTCAGGTTGATCGTGCTCCGGCGTGGTCAATAACCTCTCGGAGTTGGTTTAGCGATTGCTAAGGTGCGACGTCCTCGCACGTTCGTAGTCGGATCGTCAAAGTCGACTTCCACCAAAGCGATATCCATCATCTCATCGAAAGACGGGACACCTTTGCCTCTATCAAATCCCAACTAGGAAGATCACTTGTTTCTTGTGTAAAGGGACTACCCACTACCCTGCTTAGTGTCACATTTACCCCATGGTACAAAGGACCCTCCAGCAGAAGAAAGAAGCAACGAAAGGAGCCCTTATGGAAATGTTAGAAGAACCTGTGATGAAGGAAGAGGTGGAGGACACCCTCGAAGGAGACCCAGTTAAACCCTGCACCAAGTCTTGCTATACGTGTGGAGAAGAAGGACATTTTTTCCAGAATTGTCTAAAGGGAGATTGATGCGGAGCATCCCACGTTCATCCCCATGTACACTCCGACTACTCTCCAAACCCCAAGTGGACATATGACGAGACCTCGAACATACGCCATTGGACACAAGGTGAACTTGCTCCTCTCCGAACCATCACTTTCTACATGTGAGATATGGCTACTACCTCCAACGTGTGTTCTATGCATGATCAGGTACTTGGAGGAAAGCCACGAAGCCACCACATCCAACGGAAGAGCTAGCGAGGACGCCAAGTACAAGGACCCAGAGAAGAAGCTGCACGAAGCTACAGCCGCCGGACGACCGGCCCAGCCCGGATGTCCGGCCCCTGAGGACCCGAGCCGAATCCACAGACGACCGGAGCCACCGGACGTCCGACCTCTCTCCAGCACCCGGACGACCGGCGCTGACCGGACGTCCGACACCACCTATCCAGAGCCAAAACGCCGGACGTCCGACATGCACCGGACGACCGGACCCTCGCGAGCCTCCGGACGTCCGGAACTTGTCGGACGTCCGACGCCTGTGCGCTGCCATGTGTTAGGCCACAGCCCATGTACCCCCTTCACTTACCCCTTCGTGGCCCTAGACTATATATTGATGAGGACATCAATACCATTGTTACACCCACAGCCCCTACTGCTACATATATGGGACCAATTACTAGAGCTCGCGCACTCCAATTAAATTATCAGGTACTTTCGTTTCTTGGTAATGATTCTAATGTTCATGAGAATATGATGCTGCCTAAATTGGATACATTTGTTTTGCTTACAAATGAAGGGCCTAGCTTGGAGAAGGATGAACATTGGAGCAAGAACAAGCATGGAGATGATGCCATGCGCAAGGGGAACAAGAACGGAGTTACAAGTGATGATTTCAGGACTTTGAAGCCACCATAATGGGTGCATGAAGCCATGGACGAAATATACAAGATGTCACTTCATAAATTTCGTCCCGAGGCTATTATAGGTGCTGCGTCACCTTTTTATTGTGCCAGGCCCATGTAATTTCTAAATACATAAGTATAGGCTATTTTTAGAGTCCGTATGTGTGGGGAAACAAGAGATAGGGTTGATTTCGGACCCCTCCACCAAGGGCCACGAAATTCCCCCTCTCTTCCTCCATATATACAACCCTTAGGGCACCGTTTAGACTTTGGGTTTTGTTTAGATTAAAAGTTCGCCATAGCTGCAACTTCGCGTACTTCGTTTGTGTTCAACGACCAGACAAAGGCGTCACAGAACCCCACCTGGATCAATAAAGCTTTCATCTTATATTCGCAATATCCAGATTGCAATCTTAGTTTCTTGCTTGTTCTTCGTTTGCTCGCAGGAAACAGACCCTCGTGGTCAGGTTGATCGTGCTCCGGCGTGGTCAATAACCTCTCGGAGTTGGTTTAGCGATTGCTAAGGTGGGACGTCCTCGAACGTTCGTAGTCGGATCGTCAAAGTCGACTTCCACCAAAGCGATATCCATCATCTCATCGAAAGACGGGACACCTTTGCCTCTATCAAATCCCAACTAGGAAGATCACTTGTTTCTTGTGTAAAGGGACTACCCACTACCCTGCTCAGTGTCACATTTACCCCATGGTACAAAGGACCCTCCAGCAGAAGAAAGAAGCAACGAAAGGAGCCCTTATGGAAATGTTAGAAGAACCTGTGATGAAGGAAGAGGTGGAGGACACCCTCGAAGGAGACCCAGTTAAACCCTGCACCAAGTCTTGCTATACGTGTGGAGAAGAAGGACATTTTTTCCAGAATTGTCTAAAGGGAGATTGATGCGGAGCATCCCACGTTCATCCCCATGTACACTCCGACTACTCTCCAAACCCCAAGTGGACATATGACGAGACCTCGAACATACGCCATTGGACACAAGGTGAACTTGCTCCTCTCCGAACCATCACTTTCTACATGTGAGATATGGCTACTACC
>NW_021257374.1:0-1106 GCF_002162155.2 Triticum dicoccoides | reverse complement strand
ACGAGATTGACTGGGAGAATTTATCGAACAAGGAGCTTCATGATAAGTTTCAGCAAATGATGACTGAACAGGTGCAAGATGTGCTGAACAATTTTGAAGAGGCCATGGAGAAGATCACTGGCTTTGAGAAGACGTTCGAAACAAAGCTCGATAACAAGTTTAATGAATTGCTCGCGCGTCTTCCACCACCACCACCCGCTGCAGCTAACGCACCTCTCCAACAACAACAACAACAACAACAACGACTACCTCCACGTCGCGAAGCAGACCTCCGCCGAGCAAGCCGTGTTCCTCTTGCGTTTGGCCAAACTGTTGGTGCTGCTGTTGATACTTCTGTGGCTCCTGCTGCTGATGCGGAGGAGGATGATTATGTGGGAGACTATGAGGATGAGGTTGATCAAAATCAACACTACGTGCAGCCACCTGTACCACCACCAGCAGGTCGACCTCAGGTATATATTCGTAATGGTAAGCCTGCACCACCACCTCAGGTACGAGATGATGTCCATATTCCTAAACTGAAATTGAATATTCCACCATTTGAGGGGAGATATGTTCCTGATATATATCTTACTTGGGAGTTAGAAACTGAACAACGATTTACATGTTTACAATATCCTGAGGAGAGACGAGTTGCTGCTGCCGTTTGTGCTTTCACTAGTTTTGCATGTGTATGGTGGTCTGAACATTGTAGATTATATCCTATTCCAACTACTTGGGCTGCTTTGAAAACTGCTATGCGTACGCGTTGGGTTCCATCATATTATCAACGTGAATTGCTTCAAAAATTGCAGCGTTTAAGACAAGGGAAAAATTCTGTAGAAGAATATTATCAGGAATTACAAACTGGCATGATTAGATGTGGTATTGTTGAGGAGAATGAAGCTATGCTTGCACGTTTTCTGGGTGGATTAAATAGAGAGATTCAGACCATTCTAGACTATAAGGAGTATACTAATATCACTCGTTTATTCCATCTTGCTTGTAAAGCTGAACGTGAAGTGCAGGATCGACAAGCATTGGGGCGAACTAACTTTTCTGCAGGCCGACCTTCATCATGGACACCACGTGCATCTTCTACTTCAACTGCACCAGCACCTCCATCC
>NW_021257373.1:0-905 GCF_002162155.2 Triticum dicoccoides | reverse complement strand
TTTGTCAAGATTTGAAGGCCCCCATCCATTCAAATGATCACAAAAGGTTAGCAACTTTGTCCTTTCAACTCTCATTGCTAGATTAGCTCTTGCAATGCTTTGTATAGTGATTAATTTGGGAGGAAATATATTTGCTAGTATTTGATTTATATGCAATTTGAGGTCAAAAATAACACTTAGTTTGCATATGTAGGTGTGGTTTACTTAGTGCCTTCTAAATCTCCGTCGTAACCACCGTCGATCGCCCGCACCGTCCCGTCACGAGCACCACCTTGTGGTGAGGCTCTTGTTCATGAATGTTTTACATTACCAAATTGATGTTTGTGTGGTTTGGATATATAGTTACTCGTATAATTATCTTACCCATTGTTGTTTGTTATACATAGTGCCATGGTTTTGATATCCGTCCCCGTCAGCCCTCGTCCTTGTTATGATTCGGATGTGGTATATTCTCTTTTAAAACTAGTTGTTGCATTTTGTGTTTATAACAAATTATGCCCATCAAGTTGACATAGATATTTTTATCTAGGAGGTATGTGAACCGGAAATTCCAACCGACCCTATTGTCGAGAGGTTAAATTTAGTTGAAAGAGAAAACGAGTATTTGAAAGAAAAATTGAAAAGAATTGAGGGGGAGAAGATGGAATTGGAGTTGCATGTTGCCGATGTCGTCGATGATCACAAGATCAAGATGGAGAAAATGAGGTTGAAGATTAGAAAGATTAGAAAATATGTCATTGATAGTGTGGCTTGGTATCATTATGCTGTTGGATCAATTGTTACCTTAGTTGCGATCTTCATCGCATTTGTTGTTGCATTTAAATTCTTTAGCTAGAGAGTTATTTATATGTTGCATTTAATTAAGTGTTGTATATGAGCTTTATGTATGAACTTGTATTAATTTG
>NW_021257372.1:0-673 GCF_002162155.2 Triticum dicoccoides | reverse complement strand
TGTAAACCTCGAAGCTCGCATAGGCATCCAAGCATGCATACTTGATCTGGGCATGATCCAGGTTGGACTTTTCCCATTGACTGACAGTGATGCTTTTGTCCTTGTTAAGACTTATGTTTGCAACCTTCTTTGCTAGCTTCTCCAATGAAGCCAAATTCCCTGCTTTTTGGTTAGGAACCTTGATACCCAGTCTCTGCACATCAACAGATTTTCTGATACCCAAGTTATAGAACTTGAGTTTTTCTATGTCATTGCCGGCCGCACCCGCGAATTCGACTGTGTCATTGTCAAGAAAATTGCGCAGAAGTGGAGGGATAAAACTCTTGGCATGAGCCTGGTATAGATGGTAAATTAGGCAATTCTTGCCCGCACAAAGCTGCAAGACAGCAGCACGTTGTGGCTCTTGATTAGAGAGAACAACTTGTTGCTCAAGTGGAAGCTTCTTACGCTCTTTGCTGTGAACATATCTAGTGTATTCACAGTCAAGGCCAACAACACGCCACTTGGCATGATTAAGATACTTTTTCCAGATGAACCTGATGAAGGAAACAACTGTTGAAGGGTTGCTAGTCACCGTAGTATGAATTCTTATACCGCCCTTGCTGATATGAAAAAGGCGATCTGGATGATTGTTGTCGACACTCTTGGGGAATTGGATACGGACTTTGCCGAC
>NW_021257371.1:0-451 GCF_002162155.2 Triticum dicoccoides | reverse complement strand
GGGAGTTTATACTGGTTCGGCCCCTTGCGGTGAAGGTAAAATCATACGATCCAGTTATGCTGGAATTGATGGGGTCTCGATGAGCAGGGAGCGAATCCGCTTTACCTATCTCTCGAGTTGTTGTTTCTTGTCCCTGAACTGCCGCCGAGTCGTCCCTTTATATACACAGGTTGACACCCAGCGGTTTACATAACACCGAGGTCGGCTCATACACGTGTCCGGCTCGGTTTCTACCTTTCCCTAACTTACAACACAAGTTACATATCTCATGACGGTTTACGTCTATGGGCTCTAAACCGCCCTTGGGCTCTAGGCCTCTAAGCTTTAATTGTAAAGCACCATACTCCTTGTCTTCATGGGCTTCAATACGGATGAGCATAAACCGGCCCCTCTTGGGCGGTTTATACTCGGTAGTTATATCCCCAACATTAGGCCCCAGATTGATTTTAAC
>NW_021257370.1:0-1905 GCF_002162155.2 Triticum dicoccoides | reverse complement strand
ACCCCTCCTACGAGAAGTTCTCATTTGCCTTCTTTTAGCAACCAGCAAAAAAACTTCTCCTTCACTCCACTGTAAGACAGCAGCATTAGCAGCCCAAAAACAGATTCGGGCAACACAACTCTTCTCTACTTCCTTGCTATAGTGCATACTTCACCCATCTCTCCTTTCACCACCACAAACCAACACCGCAGACCTGCAGGTCCTTTTACTTGCATGCACTATCGACTGTCGTCTTTTATTTCGAGCAGCCAGCCAGCCACATATCTGCCTCTTGCTGCTACTGCTAGCACCCCACCTACAATTCCTGCACGAGCCATGAGGAGGGGCCCCAGATTCAATGCCGATTATCTGAGCTGCCCCGCACTCCTGGCCACAAGCACCTATTCTCTCTGCTCTAGTCCACCACCACCAGAGGTTGTCCCCTGCTCCATACCATTTCCTCTCTACTAAAGGCTATGCCTCTACTGCAGCTTCTCCCATGAAATTTCCACCTCACTCCAGAAGCTCCACTAGCACCAAAACCTCTCTTCACCCACAACTACGACTACAAGCACCAGCTTTCCTCACACCACTAGCAATGGCTTTAGTTGTAACCTAGGTGTCATACCATGTCTTTTTTACAGGAACCATACCATATTGTTTCTTGCGGGGAAATCTGTTACACTCTCTTGCTCTCTAGCTATAAACTACAGGTATGAGTAGATATACACAAGGGTGGGTCCTTGGGCCAAACCCATACACACACCCCACACATGCACTCAACCCAACATATATCCTTACTAGGTTATTGATTGGTAGAAGTTTGCACCGAGTTTCTAAGTTATGTAACTGTTTTACTACTCAATCCAGTCATATCTCCATTTCCTTACATAATAGGTGTAGAAGCCTTCAAGTTGAAGTGTAGGACGTGAAATGATATTGGTCCTTTCGGCCCACTTTTCATAATTGTACAGGGAAAGCACATACATTTTCTATTGGTACTAATTAGTGGGGCATATTGTCCAAAAAGACTTTGATAGCGAGGGGCCAATGAGGTCCAAACATGTCAAACTCCAACAAAACGGGTATTTCGTCTATTTTATGAATTATAGAGGGTATTAACATGGTAATTATTTCGGGACTGCAACATTTCAGTGTTCCAACATCTCCACTACATATGATTCTTTTCTTTTTGTATGTAACATGAGTTTGCATATATATTAAAGATTTTTTGTACTGGTCATCAAATAGTGTATATTTCCGTATGTATATGTGGACTTTTGTTCAACTCTATTTTCCTTTTCCTGCTCAAATATTCCTTGTATCATTTTTTGAGAGGGAAATAGTGGAAAGATCCTACTACGCTTCTAGAAATTATTTTGGTGGAAAATGTACAATGGAGGGAGGGTAGCCAGAGCTACCTTATAAAGTATGTAAGTACTCTTGCATTCCCTCTTTGAGTGTAGGTTTTGCTCTATATGTATCATTAGCAAAGTATTATTTGAATATGCTAAAACATTAATGAATGGTAGGTGTGTTGCCATCAAATATGATCATGCTATTGTGATTCCATTAGCTCTAGCATACAAGAAACCGTCCCAAAGAATCCTTTGTTTTTGTTCCTGGTTTTACTTTCTTCTAACGTAGACATGACTTGCATGGCTAAATTCCACTCTTGGTTCAACATCCACCAAAATTTTTGGCTAAAGTCACATATAAAAGTAAGCGTGTTGCAGTCCTTCCTTACAATATCTCTGTTATAGATCGTGTCAAGTAAAAGCCAGAAAAGAGCCTATGTTTATGTTCACAATATGGCTTCCATATCCATGACATAGGGGTGGGAGAAGGATCATGATTGGTTATAGTCTTGTAAAAAAATTTACTGTAAAAAAGGAACCTTGCTCATAGTGAATTTCTAGGAGCCAT
>NW_021257369.1:0-394 GCF_002162155.2 Triticum dicoccoides | reverse complement strand
GTCTTTTTATTGTTGAACCATGTCAAGAGTTTTGTAGTGTATTTTATGCTTGTTAAAGCTATGTGCACTATAATTATGTAGAGGTCAGGTTTGTGCTCACGGATGTATCATCTTGGTGCAGAGGCTTTGAGTGAATAAAACACTCTTTATCGGAAAAAAGATGAAAGCAGACACACAGTGAGGGTATCAGGTGTATGTTAATATCAGGTGATCGACATTAAAAGAAGCACGTCTCTAGTCTTCTCCTTTCATTTCTCTTGTTTCTCCTTTCGTGAAAATCAGTACTCGTGCACTCATGATCCTGAGTGGCCGCTGAATGCTTTCTCATGTGACTCATATCGTGATTTTTTTGGAGAAGGGGGATCACCCCGGGCCTCTGCATCTGAGAAATGCA
>NW_021257368.1:0-505 GCF_002162155.2 Triticum dicoccoides | reverse complement strand
GAATGTTCCAACCATCATATCTGCCTGAGATTCAGATCCGATTGGTGATAGGATACTTCAGACTCAGCATGTCCGAAAAGAAAGTTTGCAACACAAACCGACGAGATGACGTTGCGAGATTCTCGGGAAATGAACTATGATAGCAAGCTCCAAAACATGAGCTGGTTGTGTTACATACATGTGAGCATGTTGTCCAAGACAAGCATGACCATCTAGTAGTCTTATAATAAAACACTACCGAGTTCAGATTGGAACCATCATTGAAATAACGAAGTCTTGTGCATGTCCGTCTGGGCCCTTTGGGAATAGCATTTAAACTTAGTATCCTTGAACAAATCAATCAGTGGCTTCGTGTGCTAGGGATACATATAGAATGAAGGTTGCAAGTCTCCAAACCATAGAATACTTCGCACATGTGCATGACTGACTTGGGATGATTCCAGAGGAAGCAAAACTAACTTTCTCGAATTCACGGTGGCAACTTTCACCAAATGCACGTGAATTA
>NW_021257367.1:0-1659 GCF_002162155.2 Triticum dicoccoides | reverse complement strand
AGGCCCAGCGCGCCCTCCTGCCTCGCCTCCCCTCCGAACCGGCCCAAGGCCCAGGGTGAGCAGCCCCCTCCAGATCCCTCTCCTGTGCACTGCTGGCCCAGCATATTTCGGCCCGATTTGTTTTTTTTACAGATCTGTGATTTTAGCCTTTATCCAGTGAATTAACTGTTTTACAGAAAAGTCCTTCAACTTCATGCATTTAATAACTCACAAACTATGCATCATATGTAAATAATTTAAACATGAAAAATGCTTAGTTTTTCATCTAGATTAATAATATGCCATTTTCATCCCATGCTAAAATGCTTAAAATGCTATTTGTTTAATTTTGCTCAAATGCCATGTTAAAATGCTTTATTTCATAACTAAATAACCGTAGCTCCGATTTAAATAAACTTTATATGTAAATGGGGTAGAATTTTGCCTAGCTTAACATGGTGTACTTACTTTGCATGTTTAACAACTCTAAAATTGTGTTTAGGGCAGAACAGTACCTAATCCATAAATATGATATGGGGATTCTCCGGAATTGTTGTTTGTTGCTTCCGGCCTCATTTAACCTTGACTAGATAGGTAGTTTTCATTTGCTTCACCCTCTTGCCATGCTTAACAACATTTAATATTGTTGGGTACATAAACGGGATCTAACTAAATAACTTATCGTGGTGTTTCGTCAATATGCAGTTGCATATTGAGCTCCATTTAATTGTAGGATTGTTTGTGCACTTTGCCATGCCATGCCTCAGTAAACCGGACATGCATCATACTTGTTTGTGCATCATGCCATGTTGATGTGCTGGTTGTTTACTATGTTGTTTGTTCCTTTCCGGGTTGCTTCTCACGTTAGCTTCGGTTTCGTTCTGGAGTTGTGAGGATTCGTTCGTCTACGACCGTTTGTCTTCTTCTTGGACTCGTTCTTCTTCCTTGCGGGATTTCAGGCAAGATGATCATACCCTCGAAATCACTACTATCTTTGCTATGCTAGTTTGCTTGCTCTTGCTATGCCAATGCTACGATGCCTACCATTTGCTTGTCAGCCTCCCAAATTGCCATGTCAAACCTCTAACCCACCATGTCCTAGCAAACCGTTGATTGGCTATGTTACCGCTTTGCTCAGCCCCTCTTATAGCATTGTTAGTTGCAGGTGAAGTTTGAAGTTTGTTCCTTGTTGGAACATGGAGATGTTGTTCCTTGTTGGAACATGATTACTTGTTGGGTTATCACAATATATCTTATTTAATTAATGCATCTATATACTTGGTAAAGGGTGGAAGGCTCGGCCTTATGCCTGGTGTTTTGTTCCACTCTTGCCGCCCTAGTTTCCGTCATATCGGTGTTATGTTCCCGGATTTTGCGTCCCTTACGCGGTTGGGCTATAATGGGAACCCCTTGACAGTTCGCCTTAAGTAAAGCTTCTCCAGCAATGCCCAACATTGGTTTTACCATTTGCCACCTAGCTTTTTTCCCTTGGGAGTCGCGCATCCCGAGGGTCATCTTTTTCTTAACCCCCCCGGGCCAGTGCTTGTCTAAGTGTTGGTCCGAACTAGAGTCCTGTGCAGCGCCCCCTCGGGGCAACTCGAGGTTTGGTTTTAGTTGTACGGAGCGCTCATCTGAGTGTGCCCTGAGAAAGAGATATGTGCAGCTCCTATCGGGATTTGT
>NW_021257366.1:0-410 GCF_002162155.2 Triticum dicoccoides | reverse complement strand
CCCTTTTTTTACATTTTCTTGTAGTTTTTTCAATGGCATCTATAGCAATATAGTAAAAGGGGACATGACTCTCTTGTGTCTTGTATGAATTGTTTTTTTTACACGTTAAGTTTGTTCTGCCGAACAAGGAATCCGCACTTGTTATCCCGAAATTTTAAAGCTCGAGTATCTTTTGTCTCGCCTGATTTGAAACTCCCGCCTCTTCAACCCATGTCGCGCCTTGTTATCCCGAAATTTCGACGCGTGCAAAAACTCCCTCCTCATCCGAAATCGGGCTCGTGGCCCACACACACGAAATACCTCTTCTACCCCTCAGCCGGAAATGAAGCTCCACTTTGCGGTGTCAAAACCGGTGGGGGTACGCTGGTAACTTGCTGTACATTTCGGACAAGGGCGTTCCTAAGCTTGGC
>NW_021257365.1:0-503 GCF_002162155.2 Triticum dicoccoides | reverse complement strand
AGGTTTGAGAATTTGAGTTGTGGTCCGTATCTTTTTTTGTTTCAGCTTTCTAGGTACGGTTCGACATCGATATCACCACCGCTCATCTTCGCCACGGACATGTCCTACATCGTCATCAACAATGACCACCTCGACTAGACCTTGGTATTCATGCCACCATTTTGACACCATATCGGAAGCAAGACCGGTAACCTCATCTTGGTATTGGACATATCACTCTTGCCATTACATTGATAGCCATCATAGCCTTACTCATTTGCGTTGCTTACCCATCGAGACTAGCCATTGAGTATTGTCGGCAACAAGACTTGTGCACATTAGTGATCATACTTCCATAGCATACATACATCATTGTTGCATATATTGGTATCATCTCTTGTGTCACAAAGTTTTCATCGCATACTCATTTGCTATCTTGGTTCATCAAGCATTGCATGAGAAAAGAGCTCAAACATCAAAGAGCCAAACAAGCTTTTAAGCAAAGAGAAAAGATAAGCAAAGAG
>NW_021257364.1:0-406 GCF_002162155.2 Triticum dicoccoides | reverse complement strand
GTCTCACGTTTCACCAACCGGTGCTCTACATGTCGCAAAGCTAAGTCTAAAGCTCAATCCCATGGTCTTTACATGCCACTTCCTATTCCTTATCAACCTTGGGACGACATTAGCATGGATTTTATACTTGGTTTGCCTAGAACTCAAAATGGCAAGGATTCCGTCTTTGTTGTTGTGGACAGATTTTCTAAGATGGCACATTTCATTCCTTGCAACAAGATAGACAATGCTTCACATATTGCTAATCTATTTTGTAGGAAAATCTTGCGACTTCATGGAGTGCCAAAGACAATTGTCTCGGACCGCGACGTCAAGTTCTTGAGTTACTTTTGGAAGACCCTATGCGCCAAGCTCGGCATCAAGCTATTGTTCTCTTCGGCATACCATCCTCAAACCGACGGCCAAA
>NW_021257363.1:0-1232 GCF_002162155.2 Triticum dicoccoides | reverse complement strand
GTGGAGCGGGGGAGGGTGTGGTGCTGGGTGCTCGTCGGCGGCGGTGGAGCGGGGGAGGGATCGAGATCGAGATGGAGGGGGATAGCGATCGAGATGGAGGGGGTCGAGATCGAGATGGAGGGGGAATCCAGATCAAGATGGAGGGGGGCCGAGATCGAGTGTCCTCATGAATTCAAAAGGAGCCCATGAAATATAAAATATTCATGATATCAAAAAGTGCCCATGAAATACAATCGAGAAATGAAGGCTATGATTTAAATACAATCGATCTTAGCTAGCTATCTGTTCACAATCTTCTTGCCCTTCTTTTTCGCAAATGGAGTTCTTCTGTGAAACGGACGTCCTTTAGGTAGGGTGGTCCTGCTTCTTCTTGTGGTGTGTGCTGCTACTTCATCGTCGTGGTCATGTTCGATCTTCGGGTTGCCGTACTTGTCGAAGTCTTGCTCATTGGCTACTCCATCCATTCCGATGATCTTCCTTTTGCCTCTCCTCACGACAACACGACTGGGCTTTGACGGGTCGGTAATGAAGAAGCATTGGTCCACTTGGGAAGCCAGTACCCATGGCTCATTTTTCGCGGTGACGTTTGCGCGCGCGGTCTTGGATTTGGCTTCGGGTATAACCATGGTGGTGAAATACCGGTCTTCTTTTAGGATGCTCTTGGCCCATCTGACACGGAACATCGGGACCTTGTCTTCAGCGTAGCTCAGCTCCCAGATCTCCTCGATCCTTCCGTAGTATCTATCCTTGTCGTTACCGGTGTAGGATTCCATCGTTACCCCGGAGTTCTGATAACCATCGCTCTTCATGTCCTTGTTCTCGGTGTAGAATGTGTAGCCGTTGATATCGTACGCCTCATAGGTCATCAGGTTGTGCTCGGCGCCCTGTGACAAGGCGAATATGAGTTGTTCTTCCGCGGAAGAATCCTCATGTAAAGGGTACGACAGAAGCTTCTGCTTGAACCAACGCGTGAAACATGAGTTGTGCTCTTTGATTATATCTCCGTTCGTCCTCTGTTGGCCTCGGTCATTGTACGTCTTCTCAATAAAGGTTTTGTGCTCTACCACCCAAGGATCGACCACGTCTATGTGTTGTAGCGCGACTAGGTTTGCTCTTTCAAAGTCGGCGAGTCGACCCTCGAAGTCGACATGCATTTCGCGGCGACCCTCATGGTGACCCCATCCAGCGAGCCTGCCGAGGTGCCTGTTGACGGGCAGACCAACGGGGTTCTC
>NW_021257362.1:0-1202 GCF_002162155.2 Triticum dicoccoides | reverse complement strand
GGTCCCAGAGCGATTACCATGGTTGTTGAACTCCAAGGTGCACTTACGTGTCTGTCATCAACATTCATAGTTTTTGCCAATTCTGGCCCGTTTCTTGGACTATTACTCTGTTTTGGCGTCCCGGTGTGATTTCCATGATTGACGAACACCGGGGTGCGTTTATGTGTCGGTTAGAAACACTCGCATTTTGGGCCGCTTCTGGCCCGTTTCGTCGACTATTACTCACCGTTTTGGGGCCCCAAAGCGATTTCCATGGTTGTTGAACCCCATGGTGCGCTTACGTGTCGATCATCAACAATCGCAGTTTGGGCCGATTTTGGCCCGTTTCTTGCACTATTAATTAGTTTTGGGCGTCCCGCAGTGATTTCCACGATTGACGAACTCCGTGGTGCGTTTACATGTAAGTCATCAACACACAAGTTTGGTCGACTCTGGTCCATTTCGTGCACGATTATTCACCATTTTGGCGTCCCAGAGCGATTTCCATGATTGACAATTCCCGGGGTGCGTTTGCGTGTCTGTCCTCAACACTCACAGTTTGGGCCAATTCTGACGCGATTCGAGGACTATTACTCAACATTTAGGGGTCCCGAAGCGATTTCCATAGTTGTTGAACCCCAAAATGCGTTTACGTGCCGGTCATGAACACTCACAGTTGTGGCCGATTCTGGCCCGTTTCATGGACTATTACTCATTGTTTGGGGTCCCGGTGTGACTTGCGCAATTTACAAACCCCGGGGTGCGTTTACGTGTCGATCATCAATACTCGCAGTTTCGGCCGATTCGGGCTCGTTTTGTGGCACTCGCAGTTTTGGCCGATTCTGGCCCATTTCTTGGACTATTACTTAGTTTCGGGGGTCCTGGAGTGATTTCCACAATTTACGAACCCCGTGGTGCGTTTATGTTTCGGTCATCAACACTCACAATTTTGGCCGATTCTGGTCCGTTTCGTGCACTATTACTCGCCGCTTTGGGGTCCCAGAGCGATTACCATGGTTGTTGAACTCCAAGGTGCACTTACGTGTCTGTCATCAACATTCATAGTTTTTGCCAATTCTGGCCCGTTTCTTGGACTATTACTCTGTTTTGGCGTCCCGGTGTGATTTCCATGATTGACGAACACCGGGGTGCGTTTATGTGTCGGTTAGAAACACTCGCATTTTGGGCCGCTTCTGGCCCGTTTCGTCGACTATTACTCACCG
>NW_021257361.1:0-409 GCF_002162155.2 Triticum dicoccoides | reverse complement strand
CATCCCATGCCATGCAAGAATTTTTGTCTTCGATAAGATAGGTTTCAAAGATATGGAAACTATGGAGGTAAAGAGAGCTTACCTGAAAACTGAGCATGATGGTTATACTTTCAACGTCAAAGTATACAATGCACACACGTACACCTATTTTGAATGCAAAACTTGGCAAGCACTATGCAAGGCTTATGCATTTGAGCCTGGTATGGTTATTACCTTTGATGTTCGTCCGGAAGATGATATTGAAGGTAATAGAGACATATGGGTCGATGTGCAGACGCCTCCAGTTCTACCATTATGTGAGTTCTTCTCAAATATATTTTTGTCTTTGATATTGCTTATTTCAAAAATAACTGACAACTAATTTCTATTGACAGCTTATCTCCATTCAACCAAACATGTCCGACGCTTG
>NW_021257360.1:0-1284 GCF_002162155.2 Triticum dicoccoides | reverse complement strand
AGAGAGTGAATTCACTGTTTGAATAGGTCATAGCATTGCCGAGGGGACTGAGAGCAAACCCAGTTAGTGCCGATGATAACACGTAGCGCTTGTGCGTGCTCTCAAGAACTTGAGCGTTTCCATATTCATCAAGGTTTTACCAACATCCGTGTCAAGGATCCTGGCAACACAACTTGCTACCATGATGAATGATGCAGATGCAAAGGAAGATAACACCTTCTCAGATTTCACCCTTGGCGGGGCCAAGGAGATAAAATCTGGATGATCGACCGAGAGACATTTAGCACTCCGCTTCTAATGTTCTCCTTGATGTGCTAGTGTAACCCATTCATAGAAATGATCTGGTATCTAGAACATCAAGTAAAAAGGTCGGACTTCGGGATCTCAAAATCCATAGGGGCAACTAGGGAGTAAATCCTACGAAATCCCTATGGGGAGGTGGTCAACTTCATCAATCAAGATATTATAATAACAGGTCTTCCGGTTGGGTGTGTTGGCCACGACATCCACTTTACCGATTATCGCGCGATCAATATTATAATTCTTGGGAAATATTCCAACCATCATATCTGCCTGAGATTCAGATCTGGTTGGTGTCAGGATATTCCAGACTCATCGAGTCTAGGAAGAAAAACGAAAGTTTGCAACACAAATCGACGAGATGACGTTGCGGGATACTCGGGAGATGAACTACGATAGCAAGCTCCAAAACATGAGCTGGTTCTGCTACAAACATGTGAACACGTTGTCCCGGACAAGCATGACCACGTGGTAGTCTTACAATAAAACACTACCGAGTTCTGGTTGGGAACCATCACCGTGGATAACGAAGTCCTTGCATAAATCATATGATTAGCTCTTATGAAGGAACTTCTTCCCCTTGAACAAATCAATCAGTGGCTTGGTGTGCTCGGGACACATATGGAATGAAGGTTGCAAGTCTCCAGACCACAGAATACTTCGCACGTGTGCATGACTGATTTGGGATGATTCCAAGGAAACAAAACAATCTTCCTCAAATTCATGGCGGCAACTTGCATCATATGCACATGAATTAGGGAAAGTCACTACTTTCATCCAAACATATACTTCATGAACGAAACACGAAGAAATGCTTACACAAGTTTCCAACACTAGGTTGATGTTCAACATGATTCATGGGGGGAGACAAAATGCTACTGATGGGCTCAACAGCAACTCATCGGAATTTCCATATCACTGGACTTCCACCATCATGTGAACACGGTGATAGCATTGGTCAGACCAAAGATGTAATGGTGTATG
>NW_021257359.1:0-422 GCF_002162155.2 Triticum dicoccoides | reverse complement strand
ATGGCAAAGAATCTTTTCCGTCTACTGGCAGATGGCAAAGAAGTGGGTGGGGCCCAATGGATAATGGCGTTGTAACGGCCCACTAGCCGCACCTCTTTGCCAACTGCCAGCCGACGACAAAGATTCTTTGCCATTAGCTTGCTCATGGCAAAGAGGTGGGGCTTTGCCATCCGTTGGTTGATGGCAAAGATGTGGGCCTTTGCCATCTGCTGGCTAATGGCAAAGAGGTGGGACTATCTCCTCCCTCTCTTATTTTCAAAAAAAAATCTCCTCCCCTCTCTCCCAGCCCGACCCCACCCACCTCTCTCTCCCCTCTCTCTCCCAGCCCGGCCCCACCCCTCTCTCTCTCCCCTCTCTCTCCCGGCCCGACCCCACCCCTCTCTCTCTCCCCACCTCACCCACCCACCACCGCACCCGTGCGC
>NW_021257358.1:0-1093 GCF_002162155.2 Triticum dicoccoides | reverse complement strand
CCAAAAATTGTGCCCTATAAGTAGAGGCCGCAGAGTAATGCCCAGAGTCCGAATGTTTCCATATTATGTTTTGTGAACTTTAGTGTTTTTATCTTGCCTTTATATGAATCATGCCACCGTGCATATATATATAACAGAGAAGAAGGTGCAAGGTAATTGAGAGGTTCAAGACCCTGCAGCAGCTCGTTCCAGGATGCCACAAGGTGTGATCACCACTCCAATATTACTACTTCTACGTACCATGCATAAATACATAATCTCTCCGATCAAAAACTGTGTCGTGGATCTAGTTCAGCTTTAGTTTAAATTTAAACTAAATCCATGACAATCTTTTGGATCTGAGGTAGTACCTTTTTTTCTTTTGCGAGAAACATAAATAAATATGTTCAGTCTGCATTCTGCAATTGCCTAATTGGCATGAATTGGTTTTAACCATGCTTCGCACTTTCAGCGTATATAATTCATCCAAATTTTTGAAAATTTATTATTTTGGTAGATACTAAAATAATGTCTTCCATTCAAAATATTTCAGAAATTCGGTGTACACAGAAATTTAAATCTTTTAAATTATTTTTTTGAATTTCTAAAATATTTGTTGAGATCTAAATGAAATTCAAAAGTAATTTCATTTCTTTGGCCGGGATGAAATCGGAAATTACCAAATTTCACTTTGGCTATGGTTGAAATATTTCTGAAACTGAAATTCCAAAACCATGGTTTTAACATCCCAATCGTTGTATTAGGTCCTTAACTAGACCAAAAGCCAACCTTTAACGCCTGGCCACCCTCAGCGAAAATCACTCACATTGTGCAAAAGGTTGCACATTTAGATATTTCACAGACCTTCCCCTAAAAAAGATATTCCACAGACCTAACTTAAAGATGAGAGAGAAAATTCTAGTACTCCCTCCCATCCATATTAACTACCGTTGATTTAGTACAAAGTCAGTACAAACTTTGTACAAAATCAGCGGCAATTAAGTCACATGTTTACTGCATTGCTGTAAATTTCCATAGTGAAATACCCCCTCTGTCCCAAAATATAAGAATGTTTTTAACACTACACTAATGTCAAAAACGTTCTTATATTATG
>NW_021257357.1:0-1365 GCF_002162155.2 Triticum dicoccoides | reverse complement strand
GGCTCACGAACTGGGTCCAATGCCCCCATTGGTCCCGGTTCTAGAATGAACCGGGACTAATGGGCTGACCCGGCCTGGACCAAAGCCTTGTTTTCTACTAGTGTTAATATCACCATCTCCATGTCTCAAAACAATTATCAAGTATCAAACTTATCATAGTATTCAACAAACTCATACCAGAATTTTTATTATTAATCTTGCATACCAAGCATATTAGGATTTTAAGCAAATTACCATGCTATTTAAGACTCTCAAAATAATCTAAGTGAAGCATGAGAGATCAATAGTTTATATAAAACAAATCCACCACCATGCTCTAAAAGATATAAGTGAAGCACTAGAGTAAAATTATTTAACTCAAAAGATATAAGCGAAGCACACAGACTACTCTAACAAATTCCAAATCATATATGGCTCTCTCAAAAGGTGTGTACAGCAAGGATTATTGTGGTAAACTAATAAGCAAAGACTCAAATAATACAAGACGCTCCAAGCAAAACACATATCATGTGGTAAATAAAAATATAGCTCCAAGTAAAGTTACTGATAGAAGTAGACGCAAGAGGAGATGCCTTCCGGGGCATCCCCAAGCTTTGGCTTTTAGGTTTCCTTAGATTATCTTGGGGGTGCCATGAGCATCCCCAAGCTTAGGCTCTTGCCAATCCTTGTTCCATAATCCATCAAATCTTTACCCAAAACTTGAAAACTTCACAACACAAAACGTAAAGTAGAAAATCTCGTGAGCTCTGTTAGCGAAAGAAAACAAAAGACCACTCCAAGGTACTGTAATTAACTCATTCTTTATTTATATGGGTGTTATACCTACTGTATTCCAACTTCTCTATGGTTTATAAACTAATTTACTAGCCATAGATTCATCAAAATAAGCAAACAACACACGAAAAACAGAATCTGTCAAAAACAGAACAGTCTGTAGCAATCTGTAGCTAGCGCAAGATCTGTTACCCCAAAAATTATAAAATAAATTGCTGGACGTGAGGAATTTATCTATTAATCATATGCAAAAATAATTAACTAAATATCACTTTCCAAATAAAAATGACAGCAGTTCTCGTGAGCGCTAAAGTTTCTGTTTTTTACAGCAAGTTCAACAAGACTTTCCCCAAGTCTTCCCAACGGTTCTACTTGGCACAAACACTAATTACACACAAAAAACACAACCAAAAGAGAAGCTAAATAATTTATTTATTACTAAGAAGGAGCAAAAAGCAAGGAATAAAAATAAAATTGGGTTGCCTCCCAACAAGCGCTATCGTTTAACGCCCCTAGCTAGGCATAACAAGCAAGAATAGATCTAGGTATTGCCATCTTTGGTAGGTAATTCTTCAATGAGGCATCTACCAT
>NW_021257356.1:0-1011 GCF_002162155.2 Triticum dicoccoides | reverse complement strand
CTGTTTCTCGCACGCAGCCACCGAGCGGAGCTCGTCGCCGCCGTCCACTGCCACCACGGCCACCGGGCCTCCCTCGCTTCCCCGACTAGCCCACAAGCTCCGCCACTCCGTCCTCGACCCACCTCACCGAGCCACGCCCCTCCAGAAGCCCCGGAGCGCCGCCCCTGACGTTTTCCCCCCCTCCTCGGCCACCGGAGATCCGCCTCGCTGTTCCGCTCGCTCCGATGCTTCCCCGGCCCCGTCGTCTGCACCGGCCAACTCCCCGTGAGCCCCTCTTCCTTCTCCCCCTAGTCACATTGCTCGAGCTGCCCCCAAACCCCGTTGGCCATCACAGCCGAGAGCTCGGCTCCGCCAGCCATGGCGCCACCATGGCCAGGGCCACCGCAGCCCGCGCCTGAGCACGTCACCGTGCTCGGTGAACCCCCAGGAGCACGTAGCACTCTTCGTTTTCTCCCTTAGTGCGCCGTAGCATCGCCACCGATCGCGCCCGAACTCCGGCCGCCGCAGAAGCGGACACCGCCGTCGATCTGAGTCGTCTCCGGCAACCCCACTAGCACCAGAGGACGCGGACGAGGCTCGGGGTTCCAACGGTGCCATCCGCGCCTCGATCCGTGGCCTGTGCTGCGATTCCGCGCATCGCCGCCGTCTCGGGCCTCGCCGGCGTCATGTCGCCGGTGGGTTTGACCCCACTGACCCGGGATTTGACCCTGCTAATTAACCCTGTGACACTGACAGCAGGGCCCCACCTGCTAATTAATCCTAGATTAGTTTCTGTTTAGTTTTTAACTAATCCTAGTGGCCCCACGCGTCAGCTTTGACTAAGCTGACGTGGCTGTTGACTGGGCCCACATGTCAGCGACACTAATCAGCCCCAGTCACTGACCAGTGGACCCCACTGGTCAGGTTTGACCTGAACCTGCCCTGTTGACCTGATGACGTCAAGGTGATGTCATGCTGACGCAATAAGTATTTTCTGGATTTAAATATAATCAGGAAATTCCAGAAAATTGT
>NW_021257355.1:0-476 GCF_002162155.2 Triticum dicoccoides | reverse complement strand
GCATAGCCTGCTCCCGCGCCCCTCCCGTCCCGCGCCCGTGCGCGGCCGCCGCACCCCTCCCGTCCCACGCCCGTGCGCGGCCGCCGTGCTGCCGCCCCTGCCCTGCGCGGCCGCCGCGCGCCGCCCCGCCGCCCCTGCAATTTCCATAGCAATTTTTTGCATTTTTTTGTGTATATGTGTTTGTATGTGTATATATATATGTACATGTTCATAGTATTTTTTTTCATAAGTGTATTTTTTTTGTTCATTGCATTTTTTCATATATATAATGTATATATGTGTGTGGTAGCTATATATATGATGAATGGATGTGGCTATATATATATGTATGTATGAATATAATGTTCATAGCATTTTTTTGTTTATATATGTTTTTTCATATATGTATTAATTTTTTATTTAGGTTGTTAGTAGATATCGATTTTAGGTTAGTGCATTTTAGGTTAGTGTAGAGGAGAAATTTAAAGTAAAATAAG
>NW_021257354.1:0-840 GCF_002162155.2 Triticum dicoccoides | reverse complement strand
CTATGCTTAATGCTTGTCACTAGGGCCCGAGTGCCATGATTTCAGATCTGAACCTATTATGTTTTCATCAATATATGAGAGTTCTTGATCCTATCTTGCAAGTCTATAGTCACCTATTATGTGTTATGATCCGTTAACCCCGAAGTGACAATAATCGGGGTACTTACCGGTGATGACCGTAGTTTGAGGAGTTCATGTATTCACTATGTATTAATGCTTTGTTCCAGTACTCTATTAAAAGGAGGCCTTAATATCCCTTAGTTTCCGTTAGGACCCCGCTGCCACGGGAGGGTAGGATAAAAGATGTCATGCAAGTTCTTTTCCATAAGCACGTATGATTATATTCGGAATACATGCCTACATTACATTAATGAATTGGAGCTAGTTGTGTGTCACCCTATGTTATGACTGTTACATGATGAACTGCATCCGGCATAATTCTCCATCACTGATCCATTGCCTACGAGTTTTCCTTATATTGTTCTTCGCTTATTTACTTTTCCGTTGCTATTGCTATCATCACTACGAAATACCAAAAACATTACTTTTGCCACTGTTACCTTTTGCTACCATTACCACTACTATCATATTACTTTGCTACTAAATACTTTGCTGTAGATATTAAGTCATCCAAGTGTGGTTGAATTGACAACTCAGCTGCTAATACTTGAGAATATTCTTTGGCTCCCCTTGTGTCGAATCAATAAATTTGGGTTGAATACTCTACCCTCGAAAACGGTTGCGATCCCCTATACTTGTGGGTTATCAGCTAGCCAGGAGGGGCACGCCATGGGGGGGTCCTACTAGGACTCAACTCCTGGTGGGATTCGCCCCCCCCCC
>NW_021257353.1:0-1287 GCF_002162155.2 Triticum dicoccoides | reverse complement strand
AAATGTAATACAAGTTTCCCTAGTCAAATTAAAGACCTAAGAAACCCTACCCGACTTATAAACCTAACCGGAGGGAGTACTATCTTTGAGCTTCCACTGTACCACCCACTGCCGACTAATACACCGTCGTCTTGCCTTTCTGCTGGCCCCATCAGCAAAATCGCATATATGTTTTTGTTACGCTATCCATCATTATACTAACAACTATCCATGCACGCGAACACCTTAATTTATAGGTGCTTCCAATCTCTACCATGGTACATGCACACCTGCACTTCAACATGACCAGGTAGGCTGCGTTTTTGGTTGTTCTTCTTTTGTTGGCATTTTTCTTGTGCTTGCCTGTCATTTTCGCTCCTTTCCCCCCATGTTTTTTCATTTCAAATTGGGACGCAGACCAAATCGGATTCACCTGCATTACAATAAGAACACTCAGTCCCAATGGTCTAGTCCAGTACCCAGTTCAAGAACATATTCCATAGACGCGTGCAAAATGTGTTCGTCCTCGCCATTTTGGCTTCACATAGCTAACAAACATATCCCTGCAAGTGGCAACGACGATGGTGCTAGTGGTGGTGATGACAGAGGAGGAATACCAAGTAGGTAGAGTATTTAGCATAAAAATGTAACATATCGCTACAAGTGCCTAATTAGCATTAGGTCAGGCCGGGGACCCCGCGGGGAAAAACATTAGGTCAGGGGAAGAAGGATGAGGTATTTAACAGGGGAACGATCAGACTCGGGTGTGCTGTGACACCTACACCAACCCCAACCCCAACCAAAAGTGCCCGACGGCTAGCAAACTTTGGTGTTTGCTTGCTTGGACGATCCATGCCAACTCGTCGCCGGTGCCACGAGTTTATGTTAGTTTCACGGCTAACCAGGGGAGGCTGCAATTGATTTTGGCCGGAGTGGGTGCGCTTTACATGTTGCATATGCTTTGTTAATGGGGGAGTTTTAGTGTGAGATCTTCAAGATAAGCGACGCATGGCTCTTTTCAGTTAAGCAAGTCGTCACAAGAGGCACTTTATTTTGCCCTTTGGTGCTAAGTAGTTTGTCCTACTTGGTTCCATTGGCTCTAGTCTTTTGGGCGACAGAAGGGGTGCTTATCTTCTCTTTTCGAAACTAACAAACCCTCTGCACATTACTTTTTCATGTAAAAGAAACTAGCGTATTGGCCCGTGCTTTTGTGCCAACGACATTTATCTCTCGTTTTTATCCTAGATTATATTTTATGCATATATTTGATATTAAGTAATTTGTAAACGTGTTTCCTAAAATATGCTA
>NW_021257352.1:0-841 GCF_002162155.2 Triticum dicoccoides | reverse complement strand
TTCCCATAAAGTTTCAGATGTTTTGGAAATGCTTTGCTATGTTTTCTTGCGGGAGTACACTGTGCTGGGGTGTAGAAAACCCACTCTCAAAATCGATTCCACAACCAGATACCTTATATTCAAATCATTAAATCCATATTATTACATGCAATGTGAAATCTAATCTAAGCGGAGGCCGTCTAGCTCGGCTATGCCCATGTCTGACGCCTGGCTGCGCCCCTCGAAGTCTTTTTTCGGTCGCTACGGAGGTAGAGTAAGCCATGGGACACGTACCAGCTCACGGGACTCGAGTCGCCGTTGTCAACCATGCCTACTCTTCCTCGTCGGAGCCTTTTGCGTGCATGTCACCGATTGTCGTGAGATCACTGATGGATCCGTGATGGGAGGAGCCGTCGACGTCCACCACGACATGGTTGTGGTGCATGGGGTGGCCGTGCACTATTTGCGGCGCCGGAGATTGCGACCCTCCCTCGACAACGTGCGTCGAGAGGGGTTACGCCGACTCCCACGCCCACCGCCTCGCATGGCGGGCACCCGCGCCATTCTTGTTTCGGACGACGTCCGTGGTTCACATCCGCCAGCGCATTGGGACGCCAGATGGACCACGCCGCCTTCGGCGAGGCAGCGGCTGCACACCTCGTGTCGGATCCATGCATCATTTGGGCGGACGCAATGGATTCCCGATAGAAGGAGTCAGACTGCAGCCGTCGTGCTTCATCTCCCAAGGAGCGGCGTAACACGAGGCGGACGGCCATCTCTTGCTCAATATTGCGTGGGACGAACTCCAGTCAATGGATCTGGAGGTGTAAGACCCGGATCCGCTGCCCGCCATGCCGGGCGA
>NW_021257351.1:0-546 GCF_002162155.2 Triticum dicoccoides | reverse complement strand
CCTTCGAGCCCTCATCGAGCCGCCCTCGGCAGCTGCCGCGGCGCATCTCTGCTGGCTCAACCTCGCCGTCGCCTCCGCCTATGCTCCGCCACAGGTTGCCCTTGCTTGACTCCACTTCAAGCCGGCCCGCGACCTCGCCGCGCGCATGTTTGATCGCGCCGGTCTCGCAGTCGCTTGTGCCGATATTCTAGAGCCGCCCCCGCGGCCTTACCGGCGGGCCAAGCAGCCCCGTCTTTGCGGCCTCTTCCGTTTTACGCTTACTCCATTGCTGTGAGCCGCCCGACACCTCCGCGCCGCACCAGGCTCTTGCGCCGGACGCCCTCCTCCACGCGGCTGTGATGCCGCGATTTTCTCATGCTACTGTACAACCTCAATTGGTTGCGCTGTTGACCTGCTGCTGGCCATATCCATGGATTACGCTCGAGAAGTTCAAAGCAATGATGTCACAAACACAGTACAAATGTGGAATCGATGGGCTGCTGCCGGTACTGTTTTTTGTGTGTTAAACTGATATAAAGTTTTCGCCATACGGATCAAAGGTTTGCA
>NW_021257350.1:0-647 GCF_002162155.2 Triticum dicoccoides | reverse complement strand
TTTTTTTTACTATTTTTATAAAAAATATTACTGTTATAATTTAAACAAGTTTGAACATATTTAAACACAAATAAATATAAAAAACAGCATTTAAAATGCATAAAAAATATTACTGTTATGATTTAAACAAGTTTGAACATATTTAAACACAAATAAATATAAAAACACCATTTAAAATGCATAAAAAAATATTGGGGATCCTGGGAATCGAACCCAAGACCTCCTGGTGTGTGTGCTGCGTGCTGACCAGTCGGGCTAGTGCGTGGGTTCTATTGTAAATAGGGTTGGGCTGTAGATATGGCTACTAGGCTAGGTTAAAACAAAATTCTAATGGCGCACCGAGGGGTGGTGCGCCATTAGAACAGTCGTACTTATGGCGCACCTGCGTGTGGTGCGCCATTAGAAAGCTTCCCTCCACCTATTCCCCTTTGGCCTCTCTCCCTCCCTCGCCAGATCCCCCCCCCCACTCGACCTAACTTTGCCCCCGCGCCATCGCCCCCGCGCCGTCGCCCCCCGACGCCCAGCCACTGTCGGAGCTTCAACGCCGGCGTCTTCCTCAGTCCGGGCACGGGGTGCAGGACGACGACCGCGGCCGCCGGCCTTCCCACGGCCAACTGAGGCATCCCTTCGACGACGCCGCCGCCGCC
>NW_021257349.1:0-1078 GCF_002162155.2 Triticum dicoccoides | reverse complement strand
TTGTGGTGTCATGCCCTTCGAATTGAGCACTATGAAAGATAATGCAACATTGTAGAACTGGTTAATACCTGTGGATGTGTGATGGCACCGGGTTCTCTGTAGGGGGAGGTAGCTCCAACTGCAGAAGACCAAATTGCCTCATAACCCTTTGTTATGGCATCTCCTCGACGAAGATATCGAAGATGATCTTCGATTTCGTCATCCAGTAATCTCGGTCCCTTGTGCACAGCAAAGACATACCACCAGGGTATCTCGCATTTATGGCTGCTTCAGTGTAGGGCTGCCAGATGACCACAGTGTACGTATCGAACTGCTCGTTCAGTGCCGTGTATTCCTTTCTGGTCTGATCACTAGCAAAGCGTCTCTGCAGAAAAAAATGTTAGTATCCTCTAGCATTGAACTATCTCTGGTGCACACAAAAAATGTATTAAACTATAACACGATACATACCTCGCGACGTGTCCAACACAGACCAAAAGTAGTCATGTCGATGCCATCAACATCAAACATGGCGTCTATAGGCTGATTAGCACGTACATCTGGTCGCCCTATAGAGAACCTCTCCCACGACCACATCTGTAGGAATAGAGGGCATCCAAGAAGGGCTGGATTTCTCGATATAAGCTGGCAACCGTTGCACATACCTCGGTATGTAGCCGCTAAGACCGCCGAACCCCAACTCCTCTGTCGGATCTGATCCGCCATCTGAGCGCTCGCTATCTCAAGTGCCATAGGGATGTAGAGCGTGCTAATAGTGCTGACATGGTTCTCTGTGAACATCACCTTGCCGAAAAGCCAAATTAAATAGGCCTCCAGGCTCCGAGTGATCTGTCCCGCACTAAATGGCGCCTGAAACTTCTGGATCTGCATTAAGCAAAGAGAAAGTTTTAGTAAGTAAGCCATAAGTATTTTCTGTAAAACCATATGCACGATAAATTGAAGATACGAGGTAGGGGAGATAACCTGGAAATTGAACAACCAATCATACTTAGGTCCATGAGCTCCCATACAGGATCCGGAACATCCGGAAAAACAACATGAAAATGTTGTGTAAGACCTTGCTCCCAACCAGTCGGTG
>NW_021257348.1:0-2381 GCF_002162155.2 Triticum dicoccoides | reverse complement strand
TGATATCGTACGCCTCATAGGTCATCAGGTTGTGCTCGGCGCCCTGTGACAAGGCGAATATGAGTTGTTCTTCCGCGGAAGAATCCTCATGTAAAGGGTACGACAGAAGCTTCTGCTTGAACCAACGCGTGAAACATGAGTTGTGCTCTTTGAGTATATCTCCGTCCGTCCTCTGTTGGCCTCGGTCATTGTACGTCTTCTTAATAAAGGTTTTGTGCTCTACCACCCAAGGATCGACCACGTCTATGTGTTGTAGCGCGACTAGGTTTGCTCTTTCAAAGTCGGCGAGTCGACCCTCGAAGTCGACATGCATTTCGCGGCGACCCTCACGGTGACCCCATCCAGCGAGCCTGCCGAGGTGCCTGTTGACGGGCAGACCAATGGGGTTCTCGATGCCTAGATAATTCGTGCAGTAGGAGATGCACTCTTCGGTCAGAAAGCCCCTGGCTATGCTTCCCTCTGGACATGACATGTTGCGAACGTATCCTTTGATGACACCATTCATCCTTTCGAACGGCATCATGCTGTGCAGGAACGTCGGACCGAGTTGGATGATATCGTCCACGATATGGACCAGCAGATGCACCATAACGTCGAAGAATGCGGGCGGGAAGTACATCTCAAGCTCGCATAGTATCACCACGATCTCTTCCTGTAGCCTTCTGAGTTGCCTCACGCCAACAGACTTCCGAGAGATGACGTCGAAAAAGTTGCATAGGCCAAATAACGTTTCACGGACGTGCGCGTCCATGATCCCACGGATTGCAACTAGAAGTATCTGCGTCATCAGCACGTGACAGTCGTGAGACTTCATCCCGCTGAACTTCTGCTTCGCTCGGTCTAGGTATCTGCTTACCTTCCCCGCGTAACCGTATGGAAGTTTTACTCCTACGAGGCAGGTGAAAAACTGCTCGGTCTCCTCCTGACTTAGAGTGAAGCACGCGGGAGGGTAGTCATTTCCGGTCTTCTTGGTCTTTTTGCCTTTGCGATGACTTTCCGTGTCCTGCTTCGCCTCATCATCATCATCATCATCATCATCATCATCATCATCATCATCATATATAGCATGAAGCTCCTGCCTGATGCCCATTGATTTCAAGTCTGCCCTTGCTTTCGGCCCATCTTTGGTCCTCTCTGGCATGTTGAGCAGGGTACCAAGCAGACTCTCGCACACGTTCTTCGTGATATGCATGACATCAAGGCTGTGAGGCACACGGTGGATCTTCCAGTACGGCAAGTCCCAGAAAACAGACCTCGTTTGCCATACCTTCACTAGCGGCTTTGGCGCCTTTCGCTTCTTTCCCGGCTCTGGCGCCTTTTACTTCTTTCCCGGCAGTGGGCAGTCTTTCCAATTTTTCAACAGCTCATCTATTTCCTCGCCGCTCCTCGTACGTGGGCGTCCTCGGGGTTCGGTTTCACCATCGAACAGATCCTTGCGTTTTCTCCACGGGTCATCGTCGCGAAGCCACCTTCGATGTCCCATGAACACGGTTTTCGAAGACCCGGGATCTCTATCTAGCTGGCGATACGTTGTGTCATCCATGCACCTGACGCATCCAGAAAATCCGTGGACCACCTGCCCCGCGACATATCCGTAACCGAGATAGTCGTGCACCGTCGTGAGCAGTGCGGCTCTCATAGGGAAATATTATTTCTCTGCGGCATCTCACGTATTGGCTGGCGTTTTCCACAGCGTGTCAAGCTCCTCTTTCAGCAGCCCCAGATACAGATTGATGTCATTTCCTGGTTGTTTCGGTCCTTCAATTAGCATACTCATGTGAATGTACTTCCTCTTCATGCACAACCAGGGGGAAGGTTGTACATCCACACAAACATAGGCCAGGTGCTATGTGTGCTTCTCTGGCTGCCAAACGGATTGACTCCATCGGTGCTCGCGCCCAGCACGATGTTCCTTGGATCGTTCCCAAATTCTGGGTCTTCGAAGTTCAACGCTTGCCACTGGCTCGCATCCTTAGGGTGACTCAACATCTTGTCTGTTTATCTATCTCCGGATCATTTGCGTCATCTTCTCGCTTCTTCTCCTCCCTATCCGCGTGCCAACGCGGGAGCTTTGCTACCTTAGGGTCCGCGAAATACCGCTGCAGACGAGGAGTGATCGGAAAGTACCACACCACTTTTCGAGGAGCTTTCTTCCTCTTCTTGTATCGAGTGACGCCGCACACCGGACATATGGTAGACTCCGCGTGCTCGTTCCGATAAATGATGCAATTGTTCATGCACACATGGTATTTCACGTGTGGTAAATCCAGAGGACACACGATTTTCTTCGCCTCCTCCAAACTGGTCGGGCACTTGTTCCCCTTGGGAAGACGTTCGTGCCAGAATGACATGTTCTCGTCGAAGCATGCGTCGGTCATTTT
>NW_021257347.1:0-1498 GCF_002162155.2 Triticum dicoccoides | reverse complement strand
CCATCAGAAGCCTCTGGCAAACTAAACGTACCAAGGTGTACGGATGCAATATCAAATAGACATTTGTAAGGAAAAAATGCTCAAATAAGAATAATAAGCTGATGCTATATATGATCTCCCATTGATGAATAATACGTTTAAGCGTATGTTTACAATGAATGCATTAAGCGGAGATAAATAGGATTATTGGACATATCCTATCCAGGGGCAGGCTACGTACGGATAGATAAAGCAGGTATAACGATCGTAAATAGATTTCACCTGGGTGTTTCCTTCTGTGCGCAAAGCCTGTTGCCTCCTTGGTTTCCTCTCCTATGTAAGTCCGACAATCCGGCTCTTCTGAAGAGGCTGCGCTAAAGCAATATCCTGGTGATCCTGTTGCGGGGTGTTCCACCCTCGCTTGACGGAGCTTGAGGTTGTCATCGCCCGATTGGTGGTTTGCCAGAGGAGGCCGCATTGTACTTCTGCCGCAAGGGCTGCAGTATGCTCTTCTGTACGAAGAGAGCGGTCCATATTTCCATTGACTGTTATGACCCCGCGCGGGCCTGGCATCTTGAGCTTGAGGTATGCATAGTGTGGTGGTGAAACTGCTCTTTGTCATATCATTGATAGGTACGAATCTAATTGAGAAATGGTGCAAATCTGATGGATTGAAAGCCATATAATTCTGGTATGTATTCGTTGCTCACTTCAATGTAACTAAACCTTTTCTTCAGTTCTATGAAAGCCATATAATTTGCATCTACCTTTTCTGGAACAGGTTACTAATTTGCCTTTTGTTCTGACACTATAGCTAATAGGATCCACCTTGAACTAAATACATTGTCAGATCTTATGGTCTTGAATTAATTATGTTCTAAACGCAACTGCTATATTTTAAACCATTGATCCAAAATGCATAGTGCATCTTTTTGGTTCTGTGAAAAACTTTTCTGGTTGACACTATAGCTAATAGGATCGATCTTGAATTAAATACATTGTCAGATATTATGGTCTTGAATTAGTTGTGTTCTTTTAAGCGCAACTGCTATAATTTAAACCATTGATCCAAAATGCATAGTGCATCTTTTTGGTTCTGTGGAAAGCTTTCAATAAGTGATGATGCAAAATGGAAGATCAACAAAATGGAAGATTGTGTTTCATAGATTTGATGGTGTGAAACTTACTAAATTTCCCTTTGGAACCCTTGCTGTATGGATATATCATAACAATCTGTTTTGTGTCAACCAGGGCGTTGCGGGGTGACAATATGGTACATTATGTCTCTCAACTCTTTCTGGGCGAGTTCCGAACGAAATATTTCATTGATACAGTGTGATGCCTATGGCTGTATGGAACTGGTATTTGTTCAGTTCATGCGATGGCTGTATGAAATGTGATGGCTGTAAAATTCAAATAATACCTATATTATTTTCAGTTCATGTGATGGCTGTATGAAATGTGATGGCTGTAAAATTCAAATAATACCTATATTACGTGAGCGTCTCCGGCCCCGATC
>NW_021257346.1:0-489 GCF_002162155.2 Triticum dicoccoides | reverse complement strand
GCCTGGAACACCATAGTGTGATGGTGTGTCCGAACATCATAACTGCACCCTATTGGATATGATGCATACCATGATGTCTCTTATCGAAGTACCACTATAGTTTATGGGTTAGGCATTAGAGACAACCACATTCACTTTAAATAGGGCACCACATAATTCCGTTGAGATGACACCGTATGAATTATGGTTTAGAGAAACCTAAGCTGTCATTTCTTAGAAGTTTGGGGCTGCGACGCTTATGTGGAAAAGCTTCAGGATTGATAAGCTCGAACCCAAAGCGGATAAAATGCATCTTCATAGGACACCCAAAACAGTTGGGTATACCTCCTGTCTCAGATCCGAAAGCAATAAGGGATTGTTTCTAGAATCGGGTCCTTTCTCGAGGAAAAGTTTCTCTCGAAAGAATTGAGTGGGAGGATGGTGGAGACTTGATGAGGTTATTGAACCATCACTTCAACCAGTGTGTAGCAGGGCACAGGAAGTTGTTCC
>NW_021257345.1:0-1359 GCF_002162155.2 Triticum dicoccoides | reverse complement strand
GCACCCAGAATTCGTTAATCGTGGAAATCACTCCGGGACCCCAAAACAATGAGTAATAGTCCACGAAACGGGCCAGAATCGGCCAAATCTGTGAGTGTTGATGACCTACACGTAAGCGTGCCTTGGGGTTCAACAACTATGGAAATTTGTTTGGGGCCCAAAAATGGTGAGTAATAGTCCACGAAACGGCTCAGAATCTGCCAAAACTGCGAGTGTTGATGACCGAAACGTAAACGCACCCCAGGGTTCGTTAATCGTGTAAATCACTCCGGGACCCCAAAACAATGAGTAATAGTCCACGAAACAGGCCAGAATCGGCCAAAACTATGAGTGTTGATGACCGACACGTAAGCGCACCTTGGGGTTCAACAACTATGGAAATCGCTTTGGGGCCCAAAACCGGTGAGTAATTGTCCACCAAACGGGTCAGAATCGGCCAAAACCGTGAGTGTTGATGACCGAAACAAAACGCACCCCAGGGTTCGTTAATCGTGGAAATCACTTCGGGACCCCAAAACAGTGAGTAATAGTCCACGAAACGTGCCTGAATCGGCAAAAACTGTGAGTGTTGATGACCGACACGTAAGCGCACCTTGGGGTTCAACAACTATGAAACCTGTTTGGGGCCCCAAAACGGTGAGTAATAGTCCATGAAACGGGTCAGAATCGACCAAAACCGCGAGTGTTGATGACCAAATCGTAAACGCAGCCCAGGGTTCGTTAATCTTGGAAACCTCTCCAGGACCCCAAAACAGTGAGTAATAGTCCACGAAATGGGCCAGAATTGGCCAAATCTGTGAGTGTTGATGACCGACACGTAAGCGCGCCTTGGGGTTCAACAACAATGGAAATTCGTTTGGGGCCCGAAAATGGTGAGTAATAGTCCACAAAACGGGTCAGAATCGGCCAAAACCGCGAGTGTTGATGACCAAAACGAAAATGCACCCAGAATTCGTTAATCGTGGAAATCACTCCGGGACCCCAAAACAATGAGTAATAGTCCACGAAACGGGCCAGAATCGGCCAAATCTGTGAGTGTTGATGACCTACACGTAAGCGTGCCTTGGGGTTCAACAACTATGGAAATTTGTTTGGGGCCCAAAAATGGTGAGTAATAGTCCACGAAACGGCTCAGAATCTGCCAAAACTGCGAGTGTTGATGACCGAAACGTAAACGCACCCCAGGGTTCGTTAATCGTGTAAATCACTCCGGGACCCCAAAACAATGAGTAATAGTCCACGAAACAGGCCAGAATCGGCCAAAACTATGAGTGTTGATGACCGACACGTAAGCGCACCTTGGGGTTCAACAACTATGGAAATCGCTTTGGGGCCCAAAACCGGTGAGTAATTGTCCAC
>NW_021257344.1:0-1218 GCF_002162155.2 Triticum dicoccoides | reverse complement strand
CGACCACTCCCTCTTCACGGGGAGGAAGCCCGCGGCGGAGGACGAGGAGGATCTAGCGTAGGAAGACCTCACGGAGGAGAAGGACGCACACCGGCGGTCATACTCCTCCGTCTCGCGGTGGTTGAAGCTCGCCGGCAGCGACATCCCGTGGTTGGTCCACTTCCGGGCGCTGCGCTTCCTCGCGCCGTCGGACCGGACGCGCCGCTCGTGCTCCGGGTCCCTCTCACAGCCGGATCTGCCGCCGGAGCCGCGTCCAGAGCTCCACATTCGCCCCCACATGGCGGCTAGAGGCGGGGCGGGTGGTTGCCGGCGGCGAGAAATTGGGAGAGGGGAAAGGGGAATCGGGCGGCTCGCGGCGGCGGGGGAATAGGGTTTCGACCCGCAAAAGGGTCGCGGAACCGCACTTATAGTGCTCGGGGCATGTGGTTTGCGGGCTGCGGCAAAAAAATGTGCGTGCCAGGCGAGTATGCGGGCTCTATTCTGGCCGAAAAATTGGCCCGAGCCCGCATACTCGCCAGAATTTTTGCAGGTCGGGCGTTTTGCGGGGTCTGCTAGAGTTGCTCTAATAGATTTAAACACCACGAGATTACTTCGGGCATTTGCTCTATTTGTGGAGCAGAATATGAAAGCATTTTTAATGCTCTCGTTACTTTTCAAAGGCTCGTGCTCTGCGATTGGCTTTGAGAGAGTCATCGAATATTCCTGATGAAGAATTGTTCAAATTCTCAGGACCAGATTGACTTTTGATTTTGTTGTATCATTTGAACTTGCAACAATGAGAGCGATTTTGTTTCTTTTCTAACGAGCTTGGCACCTGAGAAATGATTTAATTTTTGGAAAGGGGAAGGAATCCATTGCTGTTTGTGCAATTTTTGTGGACAATTATTGGTCTTGTTTTACGTCATGTCATGACACTATTGAGGTTGTTCCTAGTAACAAAGGTAAATGAAAATTGGGAGGTGCTATATGAGTTTCCGTACCAGTACAAGATCATGTGTTATGGAAACCTCCCCCAGATGATTATATCAAGATCAGTGTCGATGCCAGCTATGTGGAGAGTTATAATGCCTTCATTATGCAGGTGGTTGCTAGAAACTCATCTGGTGAAGTTATTATTTCATCGTGGGACATTCTAGGTCAGTGTTCGAGTGTGAATGAAGCTGAGTTGCGTGCATGCGTGGCAAGCTTGACATGCATCCTCTTGTTGATCTGAAGAAA
>NW_021257343.1:0-397 GCF_002162155.2 Triticum dicoccoides | reverse complement strand
GTCAGTCCGGGTTAGTTTCATTCAAATCATACAAGTTAGAGTCCAAAACAAGGGTAAAGTGTTTGGAAAAGTAGATACGTTGGAGACGTATCAACTCCCCCAAGCTTAAACCTTTGCTTGTCCTCAAGCAATTCAGTTGATAAACTGGAAGTGATAAAGAAAAACTTTTACAAACTCTATTTGCTCTTGTTGTTGTAAATATGTAAAGCCAGCATTCAGGTTTCAGCAAAAATTATGAACTAACCATACTCACAATAACACTTAGGTCTCACAATTACTCATAGCAATGGCATAATCAGCTAGCGAGCCATAATAATAAAACTCGGATGACAACACTTTCTCAAAACAATCATAACATGATATAACAAAATGGTATCTCGCTAGCCCTTTCTGAGAC
>NW_021257342.1:0-1110 GCF_002162155.2 Triticum dicoccoides | reverse complement strand
TCAATCGAGAACACCGATTCCACATTTCGGTTCGATAACCCTAAGTAATTTTCGTTGCTTATGAGTTTAATATTCCTTCCCATCATTCCTAGCCTGTTTGGCTATATCTTTATCGTGATGATTTTAACTGTGCTACCCGGCCCTTCTTCTCGGAGCACAATTTTCGACGATGAACTAACCTTACGTCGATCCTCATCGTCATATCATTTCGCCTTAAACAACAAGCTTGAGTTCGAGTTCGTGTCGTAACTGTGGTTTCAATAACCTTTTGCTTCATCATTACTTTGACTTGATGTCATCACCAATTGATTACATCTTCATGAATTCTCTCGACAAATGTGTCGTGCTCATCATCAGCATTCTGAGCTCTTCCAGGATATCAATGGAATTCATGATGAGAAATACCATCCTTGCCCCCGATGAATTGTATTATCATCGACCACTTTATTGCCTTCCCACCAACACAAGCTTGTTCATGCTTGGTGTTATACCTTGAGTTCCTTGCTATCCAGCAATTGTTCTTCTTTACCTTGGAGTATTACCATCCTTTATGTCAAGAATGTTCTGAGATTTGTTCCACCTCTTGAGAATTCTTGACATAGAAATACTTCTCACCATCACCATTCTTTCTTGGTCCCCGTGTTAATTCCAACAAGTGAACGGTGTTGTTTGGATTCTTTCCTTTAGCAACCCTATTTTTTTTGAAGTTAATGGTCGAAAGTTCATTCTTAGGCTATTGACTATTGAATCACCATTCTGACATTGGTCGTGCAACCCAACCCATATTTCGGGTGCACCTTTCAACCAATGTTTAATTGTGTATGTTTTCCTCGAGCATACATCATTATACCATTTGATCTGGCAAATGTCATCTTCTTGTTCACATTATTGTGGAAATCCATCTTTTGAAAATCTCAATGAATTGTCGCTGAGTCAATCAGCCACCTCCTCACCTCTCCTTGGTTTAATGATGAACTAGTGTTTCAGGAACCCACTCCCATAGTTCATTTCCTGAGAATCCTGAAATGTCATTTCGTCTATTTGTGTTGCACCTTTTATTCTCGGACATCCTGAGTCTGAGGCATCATGACACCAATTGGATCTGAATCT
>NW_021257341.1:35689-52090 GCF_002162155.2 Triticum dicoccoides | reverse complement strand
CAATCATAGAGCTTAACTCTTCACAAAAGGTCTTGGTGAGATAGAACACAGACATTGCAAATGTCGGAACCGCCTGCGCCACCCCTTTTACTAGGATTTCCTTGCCTTGCCGAGATAGTGTCCTCTCATTCCAGCCCTGCATATGATTCCAAATGCGATCTTTTAGGTAAGCAAATGCCTTACGCTTGGACCGCCCAATATACACCAGAAGGCCCAGGTATTTCTCATTATAGGCCTCGCTGTCAATGCCCAACGCACATTTCACACTTCCCTTTGTCTGTCCCGAGCTGTTCTTGCTAAACATCACCGCGGACTTCTCATGATTAACACACTGTCCCGAGCACCGCTCGTATACCTGAAGGATCCGTTTTAACTCCAGAGCCTCCTCTATCCACGCACGCATGAGCAGGACCGAGTCGTCCGCAAAGAACAAGTGCGATGTGGACGGCGCTCCTGGGCATATCCGTATGCCACTGAAAGTACCTCGCTGTTGGGCATCATTCAACAAGGCCGACAACCCTTCCGCACAGATTACAAACAGATACGGTGAACTTGCGTCCCCCTGCCGTAGTCCTCTTGAAGGCGAAAACTGCTGAGACAGCTCGCCATTAACCTTGATTCTGTACCTTACTGAAGTTACACACTTCATTATCAGCTTCACCCACGTGCTTGCGAACCCAAGTTTGTTCATCATAGCTTCTAGGAAGGACCACTCAGCACGGTCGTATGCCTTACTCATGTCCACCTTAACTGCCGCAAACTCTTCCTTTCCAGTCCTTTGAGACGATCTTGTACAGCACGTTACACAAGCTTATTGGACGAAGATCTTTAATTCTGTCAGGGTTTTTGACCTTTGGTATGAGTACCACATGTGTATCATTCCAGCCCGTAGGCAAATCTCCTCCTTCAAGCACACGCCGGACCTCCTCGGTGATGTTCATGCCCATCAACTGCCAGTATTTCTTGAAGACCAACGCTGGCATACCGTCCGGGCCCGGTGCTTTCATGTCACCTATCTGGTCAAGCGCAGCCTTGATCTCCATATCTGAGAAAGCAGCCGTAAGGCTAGCATTCATGGCACTAGTAACCTTAACTGGCACAACACGGAGGAGCTCATCATACTGCACATTACCATTTGAAGTGAACAGCTCCTGAAAATAAGACATGACATAGTTAGTGAGCTCCCTACCTTCCTCTACTACTACTCCATCTTCCTTCCTAAGCCTCCGGATCCTGTTGGCCTTCCTTCTTGCCGAAGCATATCTAAAGAAAAACTTCGTGTTTCTATCCCCCTCCTTTAGCCACCATGCGTGTGCTCTTTGTCTCCAATTGATATCTAGTACCTCCTCCAGATGATCAACCAAACACCGCAGCCTCACCTCCTCCGCCACTTTCACCGGTGAAATATCCTGCTTTCTACACTCCTCCAGTTCGCGTTTTGCCTCCTTCAACTTTTTCTCGGTATCCCCCACCACATCCCTACTCCATTACGAAAGATCACGGGCTACTCCCTCCAACGCCTCAGCCACGTCTGCCTGACCTCCTTCCTGAACCCTCCTCCACGCCTCCTGTACTATCAGAAGTACTTCATGTTAACCTCACATACAAGTTGGGGCTTCAAACACATTCTTTCATCGATTCCCAAGCAACTTAAATAAACATACTACTGGAGTACTACCTTTTGAGCATGGCTAAAATAGTTTAGGCAGAGAGGATACTTATCAAGAAAATACTAGTACTGTAATTAATGATTTAGTGTACGCACCTTAATATGATCCCAGTCTATGTTAACAACGGCAAGGCTCGTGAGTTTCCTTGTCAATCATAGGTGTCATGCCTCGCCATCAAGTAATGAGCAATGCCACTAAAGAGCATTGCAGAAAAAAGAACCATGAGCCTGAGCCTGAGCCTGAGAGGGAAAGGAAGCGAGGAGCCCACCACCGACTTGCCGCCGACAAGGTGCGGCTATATCCTGAGAGGGGAGGGGGAGGGAGGTAGGGAACCCACCACTAGATTGCCGTACGCGGGATGCTGGGGCCTCGGATGGGAGGGATGCGACGAGCACAACGGATCTGGACCGCCGTCGCCGGCGGCAAGCGAGAGGGCTGTTAAAATATTGGGGAATTTCAGGGCCTGTGCTGTGCTGCGAAGGGGACACGAAGAAGGATACTTGAGAAAAAATAACAACTCCACCAAGATCTGGGCCATCCAATTCCAATCTGGCAGTTTTGATTGATTTTTTCTAGTTTTTTTCTACCAGATGTTTCTATCCTACTAGTCTTCCTCCCGGACTAGAGATACCTAGGCAAGCTTACAATGCGGATCATCAAATGGATGACACAAAACATTTATGAGCATTCAGACGTGACCGTGGACAGCCGGACAAAGGGAGGCCATCCAACTGTAGTCACCAAATAAAATTAACACTTACTTCTCATTCTTTTTATGGATTAATTTTTACAAGGCAAAAGAACCCTAAAACAACTAAAAATCATCAACCAGCGGATGATGTGTGACAGTCTCGCCTCGTCGTCATTGGCGTCTGGCCTGAACGAGGCGAAGGTGACGATGAAGGCCTCTTGACATCATTGTCATGCTGCTTCGAGGCATCGCCGTCCTTCACATCCAATCCCTCAAAGTGTCGATTGCGCTCCACCTCATTGACACAGAGCTGCTAACGCTCACGAGGATGGAGCGGGCGCTTTCACGGAGGCAAGAACAACTCGGTTGACGTAGACGCTCGTCGGGGTCCGCCACAACAATGGGAGTGACATCCACTTCGGACGCACGCTTCCCTCTAGTTGGTCCTCCATCCAGGAGTTGGAGGTTGTGGTCCGCCAGCAGTTTCTTGAATGTGGACAACTATGCCTCCTCCACCGATGCAGGCGTTAGTTCCTTCTCCTCCACCTCCACCAGCACCCAGTCGTAGTCTTGCCTCGCCTGCAGCATGCTGAACTCGGACACCGATGGCTCCTCCACCGACACCTCCTCCATGGCGACTTCCACATGGCCATGGGATTACCATCCTCCTCGTGCTCCTCCATCCCTTCCTCTGACCGCCCAGGTGAGCTTGGAGGTTTGCCCGCATCAATCCGGGCTTGTCTGCAGGCCTCCACGTCATGGATATCTATCCCGATTCGGGTGTAGCGGGCCGACATGAGCCTCCGATAGCACATAGCAAATGATCGGGCCATGGTGACCACGGACAAGGATGCGGAGGGGTAGTTGGACGGCAGCTTGGACGATGAGAGAGGAGCTCAGAGGGGTAGGGTTTGGTGCGTGTTTGGTCGGCTTAAATAGTCAGGGTAGGAAGAGCAGCGGGTTGCACGTGGAACATGAGAGTAGCCTTTCCTTTCCCCGTGCTGGTGTAAATGCTTGGTAGGAGAACAGTCGGTCAGTCGGCATGAATGTGGTGTGGAGGGTAATGGGACACGACGGGAGAGGCAAGGGAGGAGGGGTTGTGTTAGTGCGTGTTGCCGGAGTCCAATGTGGCACACGTCCAGAATCCACAAACCACCCTTCAGTTTGGTCTTGTTTGAGGGATTTCAGATGTTTGGACTGCTCCGGACAAATTTGGTGACTACCGTTGTATGATCATAAGTGTCTGAATCATCCAGTCCAGACAATGATGCGTGATTTGGTGATTCGTGTTGGAATTCCGTGTCTTCCATGATACATCTCCAACGTATCTATAATTTTTTATTGTTCCATGCTATTATATTATCCATCTTGAATGTTTTATATGCATAAATATGCTATTTTATATTATTTTTGGGACTAACCTATTAACCTAGAACCTAGTGCCAATTTCAGTTTTTTTCTTGTTTTTGAGTGCAGAAAAGGAATATCAAACTGAGTCCAAATGAGCTGAAAATTTACGATGATTTTTTATGGACCAAAACAAGCCCCCGAAGCAAAAAATTTAGGCCAGAAGAGTCCTGAGTCAATGACAAGGGTGGAGGGCGCGCCCACCCCCCTAGGAAGTAAATTTGCCATGGCAAAATAAAATATGAAAGTTCCATGGCAAAAGAAGAGTATAAATTGACATGGCAATAGTAGTTAAATATTTGCCATGTCGATATAGGTAATTTAGCCATGGAAACAAAATGTAAATTTGCAATGGCAAATAAAGAGTAAAAACTGCCATGGCAATAATAGTTAAAAATTGCATGGTGATTTGGGTAAATTTGCCATGCCAATTAAGGGAAAATTGCCATGGCAAAAAAAGTTAAATTTATTGCCATGGTATTTTACTATATAGTACATGAAGACACAAAAATGTGGATTGAAAAGCTGCCACCATGTAGAACAAAAAAAGTGTACCATATATTGTTGGTAGTAATTGCCATGTTTTATAAAGGAAATGTACCATGGTCCCATGAATAAGAAAAAAAATCCCATGAGAAAAAGATGAAAGTAAAATTTGCCATGGCATTAGAAAGTGAAAAAATTGGACATGATATGAAAAAAGATATGGTAACTAAAACAAAAAGACATGGTAAAGTTGCCATGGCAATATAAAGCAATAAATTTTGCCATGATGCGGAAAAAGCAAATTTTCCATGGTATTTGAATTAAATTTGCCATGGTCCATAAATTAAGTTTGCCATGTCCATAAAAATAAGTTTGCCATGTTAGAAAAAATAAAAAATAATATAAAATCCCTCTTTGCTAAAATTGACATGTTCCATGAAATAGTAATGCCAAGACACGGGAAAGAGAGTTTTCCATGGGCCATGAATGAAATTAGCCATTGTAAAAAATGAAATTGATATGGTTAATGAAGTAAATTTGCCTACATTATACATATGATCATTACAAAACAAAAAAATGTAGAACTTGCCATTTTGTTCTATCCGAAGAATATATTGCAATGTGGCACAAGGCAGATGATTCTTTTTTGTACCAACATTGTAAGTCCCATTTTCATAATTTTTGTCATGATGTGTAAAAAATGACATGGTAATTGAAACAAAGAGACATGGTAAAAAGTTAACATGGCAATAAAAAGTAAATATTGTCATGATACAAAAAAAAAGACATGATCAATGAAAATGTATTCTGCCATACACCATAACATAGGATTGACATGGTCCATGCCCTAAGTTTGCCATGATGTATGGACCGGATTTGCCATGGGTACATAGAAATGAAATGTTGGCATGAACAAGAAGAAAAAAGTTCCATGCCCATGGCAGAAAATACGAGCTAAACTTGCCATGGTAGTTTTGGAGATTGTGAACTTGAGTGAAAATGGCCATCACAGCAAAAAAAATCATCGCTATATAACATGCCAAAAAATGTTTGAAAGTGCCCATGGAAAAATAGAAGATTGTATTTCCATGGTCCACGCACTAAGTTTGTCATGATGCATGAACTAGACTTGCTATCGTTACATAGAAAGGAATTTTTTCCATGTTGCAAAAGAAGGAAAATTTGCCATGCTCATGGCAAAATATACGAGCTAAATTGCCATGGCAATTATGGAGATTGTGAACTTGGGTGAAAATTGCCATCACAACAACAAAATCATCACTATATAACATGTCCAAAACTTGTGTGAAAGTGCCCACCATGGGAAAAAAGAATAATATATTGCCATGGCAATTTACAGATTGTAAATTAGGGTGTTAAAAGAGAAGACTATATTTGCCATGTTTCTACACAATAGTGCCCCAAAAGTACCATGATCCAATAGGAACTAGCTGAAAAGAAGGAGAATCTAGACATTAGAGCAGTAACAACTTTGGGGAGATGGGAAACGGAGATGGATCGACCTTGTGGGGACTGGGGACAGCTAGTGGTCGGGTGGACGACCTCATCGCCGTCGAGCTCGTCGGGTGCCGGCGAAGGGTCGGTCGGGCATGGCAGGTCCCGGTCTGCAGGTATAGGAAAGTCAAGCTCAGAACCTTGCAGACCCGCTCCGGCCAGCCAGCCCGGGTGAAGTCGACCACGATGGGGAGCCAGAGCTGGCGCGGTCGTCGGAGATGACGCAGACGGAATCGACCGAGTCGGCGATGAAGGGGTGTGAGAGCAGGAGCAGGTGCGGCTTGATGGTGGGCTTGGTCAGGACGCGGCGGAGCGAGAGCAGGAGCGCGACGAGGTCGTCGAGTAGGTTCGGCGGCGCCTCCGCCTCGCACTCGCGCATCCACTTGGTGAGGGACGCGTAGGGCACCTCATGTGCCGCCTTGTCTTCCTCCTGCTGCTGCAGTGTAGCAAAGGACGCCAAAAAAGTGACGACGGCGTTGTGTCCCTGGACCTCATTGTAGAAGTGCATGCTGTAACCAATACAATCAAAAGACCGTTCTGATGGAAGAAACTAGTCAATACATTTATACGTGAACACTCCCCCTCACGTGAGGCTCCTTTAGACCTAAATGTGGACCGAAAATGGGCTGCAATTTAATTGCGCTAGTCGGGTCTTGAACTCAAGACCTCTTGGCTCTGATACCATGTAGAAGTGCATGCTCTAGCCAATGCAACCAAAAGATCGATACAATGGAAGAGACTAGTCAATATATTTATACGCCAACACTCATCATCCGCCCTTGACGCGCAAACGGAGGTGCCTTCATGATAGAGTCGAGAAGCCTCTCCGCCGGGCCCATGCGGGACGCGTCGCCGAGGATGGCGAGGTGGAGCTGCATCGCAACGGAGGCCATGGGACAGAGCTAGCATGCGGTGGAAGGGGAGCTGTGTCGACGGCTTCTGGAGAGAGTGGGGTGCGGTTGGGGAGAGAAAGAGGATAAGGAGGAGACTAGAGCATTCGTTTCGGTCATGCAAACTCTCGAACGAGATGGAAAAATGAAGTGGACCTACACTGAAGTCAAGATTCGTGCTATTTAATCAAAAGGCAGACACAACTTTCGGCTTGAAATGTCAGAAATCTGACGTTCGGGCTTTATAGAATCCGTTCTTATAAGCATTGCTAACGAAGAAAAAACTGAAATATTTTTTTTGTGAATTATTTAAAAAATTTATTCTAAAGTCACAGAGTTACGATCGAGAGGCAATAAGTTCTGGAGGATATATGCTCATCCATATCGCAATACCTGACTTGATACAACTACAATTTATCATACAATCTGCTAGAGTCCTACTATTTTTTTGTTGAACAAACTCACATAGCCATGTTCGCGCAAGCTTCTCGCTGTAGCCGCACATGTCGAGACGTTGCTACCATCGACATTTGACCCCAAAACCGAATGCACGTTGATGCGTGTAGATCATAGTTTTAAATAGCGCGCTAAGCATCTTAGCGGCGGACCTCTTCCAAATGCTATAGCGTGCTATAGCGGAGCTATAGCGTGCTATTTAAAATGTTTGTTCATTTGTTTGGATCAAAGTCTCTTAGCGCAAGACCTTTTGTAAACGCTATAGCGTGCTATAGCGGAGCTATAGCGGGCTATTTAAAACAGTGGTGTAGATACGAGGTTTGCCCTAAGACCTTATCATACCGTGGTGGATTAATAAAAATACAGCCAGCTCAGGAAAATAATAACTGAGACAACGGAACGAAACAAACAAGTGTTTTTATGGTACTGTGTCAAAATAATAATAGGAAAAAATACATTTGATCATGGCATCATCTAGTATTGACCAAAGCATATGTAGTACATCCCTTCAGACATAACGTTATACCCCATTGGTAGCAGATGAGATACATGGAAATCTGTTGGTGCTCCCGGGAGTGCACACTCCTGCACATGGAAAAAAAATTAAATGCCAAAAAATTTCAACAAAAATTAAATATGTTCTTTGTCACATCCAAATGCTACATACAAATTTGCAGGCAAAAAAGATTAAACATTTTGGCCCGTGCAAAATAAATAAATAAACACCAATTGTTACCCTGAAATGTTACCCTGAAATGTCACCCTAAATTTGTTTTTTTAGGGTGAAACACCGCTGCTCCATTTCGCATGAAAAATATCAAGAATACCTACGACACAAACACAAACATCTACAGAAAAATTCAGAATTTTTGAAAAACATTTACTATATATATTTTGTTACTGTTCACGCGGGAGCGTGCGCTCCTGGGAGCCAAAACTCCATTGTAGTAGCAACTTTTATAGAGTGCAGTAGCATCATAACATGATGATTAGTATTGATCATGCATTACCCATATGTGCAAGAAGAGAGTCCATGCACATCATAATGTTATACCGCATTGGTAGCAGTCTAGCAGATGAGGTACGCAACTTGTTTTTTTGCGGAAAACCCACACAATACTAGTATATGTTGGTAAAATAAATAATCATTCTCCAAGCTTTAGTTTACTAATACTGGAATATCTCAATCACTGTAAAGTTCGATGTGAATGTTACTACGTTGAGGAATTTATTCAATGTTTGCTGCAAAATTGTTTTTTTTTTAGCTAGGGAAGTCGCTAAAAAGGTTTTTTATACCACGGATTTTGACGATTGGAGGCCGGCCTGTTTGAAATAAATAAATAAATAAACAGGTTTTTTTAGGGAAAATTGCTGGCCCCGACGGTTCCTGCGTTCAGCCGCGTTGGGTCGGTCGACAAATACACGATCATGTGGGAGGACCCTAACCACCAGGAGATAGATCGATCCATCGATGGACAACGCACGCGTACGCCGCCGCCGCGACGGCGCCGAGATCGGGGACGACGCCGTCCGCGAGGTCCTGGCGCGGCTGCCGGGCCTGCGGGAACTCCTGCGCTGCGCGGCCACGTGCAAGCACTGGCGCCGCCTCGTCATCGACCGGGCCTTCCTCCGCCGCCTCGGCCTCTGGCCGGACACGGCGCGCCGCCCCTGCATCCTCGCCGGGGTCTTCTCCCAGATGTGCTACTCCCGCGACGACTCGAGGGACAAGGGCAGCCTCTACGCGCCTCCGCGGTTCATCAACCTCCAGGCCGGCCTTGCCGACGTGCGTCATCCTCCTCGTACCTTCTACTCGTTCGTCACCATCGACGGCGACGACCGTGGGCTCTTCCATCTCGCGAGGCCACTGGCGGCGCGCCGCGGCTTCCTCCTCGCGCGCCTCCTGCAGCCGTATTCGCCCGGCAACCGCGACGACGGGCCCAACAAGCTCCACCTAGTCGTGTGCCGTCCTCTCCTCGACAGGAGCAGCATGCATCTGCTCCCGCCGCCTCCCTTCAACATGGACGACTACTTGGACAACAACATAATAGGCTGTGCGATCATCACCGCCGCAGACCACGCCGCCGCCACCGGCGATGCTAGTTTGCTTCCGGTGGACCACAAGCAGCAGCAGGATCAATCCGTGTTTCAAGTCTTATTGATGTACAAGGACAACAATGACGGCTTTGCGTACGCCTGCGCCTACTCCTCGGACGCGCCCGGTGGTGGTGGTTGGACTGCTCCGGTCAGGTCCTACCTGGCTTCCCGGTACACCAGGTGCGGCCCACGCGCCGGCCTAGTCACCCGCGGCATCGTGCACTGGTTGTTCATGCATTACCAAAACCATCAGATCTACGCCCTTAAGGTAAGCATGGACACGCTACATGCCACTTTGACCGAGATACCGATCGAAGTGCACCCTACCATGCCACGACCGCCAATCCCATGCACCGTCAAAGGAAGGCTTTCATTTGTTACTATACGAGAAGATGGCGTGGCAGATCTTTGGACTAAGCAAGAACAAGATGACATAGTAGTCAAAGAAAAAGAACAAGATGACAACGCCTGGCAAAACTCTGAGCTGACGAACCTGGGGAGCGAGAGAATAAGCTCGGTATTCTTTGCAGAGAGCAGAGGTGCTTTGCTCGTCGAACAACATGGTGGTGTCCTCTCTATTGTCGACCTCAAGAGCAAGGAGAAGTTGCCGATGCATCTAAAGGACGAAACAAGTGAGCATTCAAGGGGCACGTGTCGGTTTCTAGAGTCGTGCAACAGTAGCTGCTGCCGTGGATACAGCCATGGATACAGAGGCGCGACATGTCTACAAGCACCCCCGGTGCTGTACGAGATGGATTGGGTCTTTCCATCGACCCTTGTCTCTCCTGAGGCGAGAGGTGAGAAACAAGACTAGAATGATTTTAAGGCTATTTTCAAAACCAAGTAGCTAGGATACATTTAAGTGGTAGCTTGTTAGCTAGTTTCAGAGTGCGTCGTTGTTTTGAAAGTATGTGTTAATTTGCAGATGATTTTGGTTTTAGTGGCATATCGTTGTTGATTCGAGTAATTTTGAAAGTAGTGGTCATTGATATTGTTGTTGGGTTTGTGGTACTAGAACAAGAAAACTACATTTAAGAGATTTGTTGATTCCTTGGACCGTCGGACATGATGGTGAAATTCATATCTATTCTTCGGTTAGGCTCGATAAATAATACTCCATGCATCCCATAATATAGAGCGCTTTTGACACAAAAACACTTTTATATTATCGGACAGAGGGAGTAGATTTCTTCAATGGCTGATAAGATCTTATCTTTATGTATAATTAAGGTGATATTGCATCATTGTTAGAAATATGCACGATCTGCTTTGCCTCCTATACAATTTTTTTTAACTACCAAATATGAGAAACGTGGTATACCTCCTGCAGTTGTTGCTTGCATGTTGACAGGTGAGTATGCTCCTAAAAAAGGAAAGAAATAGTCCTCTGCAAAACCTGAAAATTGTTTCGACCACAACCAGTTTATACTTTTCATAGGGAAAAAGTTACAATTTTGCTAAAGCACATCTAGATGTGCTCTAAGTATTGCACATCTAAGTCCTATGTCACTGATTTTATGCCAAGATTCGTGCAATCGTTTTCTTTTGCCTTTTTTCCGTTTCTTTTTTATTTGATTGACTTACTTAGATGTGCAATAATTAGGACACATTTAGATGTGCCCTAGACATACCCAAAAAGTTACCCTCATAGTCACAAGATACTGATGGCAAGATTTCACGGTAGAGTCACTAGATTTGGTGGCCAACCATTTAACACGGTCAGGTTCATCACTTAACCTAACAAGATTGATCTGTTTGGTTCTTTGTCCGGGACGTCTTTCTTTTGATTTTGACGATTGGAAACCTAGTGGTTCCTATCCCACCTCGTCCCTATCAATGCATGGCTCATCTGCCAAGTAGCAAGATTGAAATGCCGCTCCCATATGTTAGCATGGTTTACTGGCAGGAACTGAAAGCAGTAAAAAAGACCAGGAAGGCGGAGTTCTAAGATATGACAAGAAGCAACATATGTACACGAACTATTTACTGCAATATCCATAGTTTAAAGATGAGGAGATCCGAAATACACACTTAGTTGAGGTCGACATAAAGGTAGGAATTGCATTACAGATTTATAGTACTACAATATGATGACGTGAACTGATATGATATGAGCTTGAAATTGGAGTAGCAGCATGACTTCAATTACACAATCTGGACTCCTCTGTAAATTTACCAAGGAATGCGTTTCGATTTCACGACAATCATAACTGGCCAATTCAGGAGCAGGTATGGCCCCATCGACTGTGATCCTGAGAGACAGACGTGCATGGGTGCGCCAATAAATCCGCAGCCCATATGATTGTATTGTACACACAAGTTCAGTTACATATGTACTCTCTCTGTTCCTAAATATAAGACCATTTAGAGAATTGCGGTGATTCGGTGCCCAAGCTTGTCTTCACCCAGTCAGAAAATAATTCCCAAAAAATTCAAAAAAAAAATTCCAATTTTGTTTTGCATGCTAGAAAATTTATTGCGTGAGCTCCGCTTCAATTTTCAGATCATTTGAATATCTGAGTAGCTCTCAACAAAAAAAATAAATCGGATCAGAACATTACATGAACAGTAAACTTCTTTACATACTCCAAATTTGTGTTTTTTTGCTGAGAGCTGCTCAGATGTCCAAATGATCTAAAAATTGGAGTGGACCTCATGCATCCAATTATCTACCATGCAAAAGAATATGGATTTTTTTTTGAATTTTTAAAATATTTTTTTGATTTGTTTCTATCATCCAATTATCTACCATCACTAGTAGAAAAGGGGCTTTCGTTCGGGCCTGGCCAGCCCATTAGTCCCGGTTCTTCCATGAGCCGGGACCAATGGATGCATTCGTCCCGGTTCGTGAGCCCAGGGGGCCGGCCGGGGCCTCGTGGGCATTGGTCCCGGTTTGTATGGACTCATTTGTCCCGGTCCTAGGCACTAACCGGGTCCAATGGGCCTCGCTCCTGGCCCACAAACATTGGTCCCGGTTCTTGGCTCGAACCGGGATAGAAGGCTGGGCTTTAGTACCGGTTCCAGCCACGAACCGGGACAAATGATTTGCCTATATATACCCCGTGGCCGCAGCAGAGCACTCCACAGTGCTCTGTTTTTTCTGGCCTGCGAGGAGAGGGTATTTGGGTGCTCTAGCTCACCTCCTATGCACACGAGGTGTTCGATGAAATGCCCGAGCCACGCTAGTTAAGCTTTCTCCTTTCGAAGCTCGACCTCCAAGCTCCATTTTCCCCGAGATTTGTCTAGGTTTAGCGGTCCGTCACGTCCCGTCCCCGTCTTCACCGTTGCCGATCGCCCGCGCCGATCTCGTCGCCTGCACCACTGTGGTGAGCCTCTTATCTTCTTCTGAAAGAAAAAAATTTCTTACTTTAGATAGATACTTGTCTAATTTTATTACTTTTATTATTGCTTGTTATTATATAGTGCGATGGTTTTGGTATCCGCCCCCGTCGGTCCTCGTCCTGGCTATTATTCGGATGTGGTATATATTATCTTTTATAACTATTTGGTTCATTTATTGTTTATGACAATTATGCCCATCAAGTTGACATATATTTTATTTATGTAGGAGGTAGTTGAACCAGAAATTCCAACCGACCCTATTGTCGAGAGGTTAAATTTAGTTGAAGAAGAAAACAATTACTTGAAGGAAAAAATAAAAAAATTGAGGAGGAGAAGATGATATTGGAGTTGCATGTGGCGGATGTCGTCGATGATCACAAGATCAAGATGGATGCAATGCGGTTGAAGATGAGAAATATTAGAAAATATGCCATTCATACCGAGGCTTGGTATCATTATGCCGTTGGATCAATTTTTACCTTGGTTGTGATTATGATCGCATTTATTGTTGCATTGAAAGGTTTCACATAGTTTCAATGTATGGTTTAACTAGATGCTCTGGATAGCTATATGTTGTTCAATGAGAACTACGTATGTACTTTGTTTTTAATGTGATGATGAACTTCTATTAATTTGGTCACTTATCTATCCATGTGAATCTGTAATGGTTTTTGACACACATAATGTGATGATGAACTTCTATTATTTTGGTCACTTATCTATCCATGTGACTTTGAATGGTGCATTTTAAACACACAAAAAGTCTAGAGTTAAAATAAGTTCAAATAAATGAAATTCCTTTGCAACAGATGAGTTTTCGTCCGAAACCCTGATACTTCGAAAGAGATTGTCTATTTTGTACATGAAGTGCATCCAGTTTTTATCGTAACCCTCTCAACTTTTTAGTACATGCTATGTGGGTGAAATGATGATACCATGCCAACTTTCAACCTTTTTAGAGTTCATTTGTAGTGCCTTTCAATTTCATGGTCATTCAGCTAAAAAATTAGTAAATGCACGAAAAATAACAAATGAAGTCAGAAAGGGTTAAAAATTGATGATGCGGCTTTGAATGATGCATTTTGAACACACAAGATTTGTGGAGTTCAAATAAGTTCAAAAAATGAAATCCCTTTGTAACAGACGAGTTTCCATACGAAACCCTTATACTTCGAAAGAGATTGTATGTTTTGTACACGAAGTGCATCTAGTTTTTGTCGTAACGCTCTCAACTTTTATACACATGCTATGTGGGTGAAATGATGATACCATGCCAACTTTCAACATTTTCAGAGTTCATTTCGAATGCTTTTGAATTTCAGGGTCTTATAGCTCAAAAAAATCAGTAAATGCATGAAAAATAACAAATGAAGTCAGAAAGGGTTGAAAATTAATGATGTGGCTTTGAATGGTGCATTTTGAACACACAAAAAGTCTGGAGTTAAAATAAGTTCATAAAAATGAAATCCCTTTGTAACAGACGAGTTTCCGTATGAAACCCTGATACTTCGAAAGAGATTGTCCATTTTGTACACGAAGTGCATCCAGTTTTTGCCGTAACCCTCTCTACTTTCTTGCACATGCTATGTGGGTGAAATGATGATACCATGCCAACTTTCAACCCTTTCAGAGTTCTTTTGTAGTGCTTTTCAATTTCAGGGTCTTATAGCTCAAAATAATCAGTAAATGCATGAAAAATAACAAATGAAGTCAGAAAGGATTGAAAATTGATGATGTGGCTTTGAATGGTGCATTTTGAACACAGAAAAAGTATGGAGTTCAAATAAGTTCAAAAAATGAAATCACTTTGTAACAGACGAGTTTCCGTATGAAACCCTGATACTTCGAAAGAGATTGTCTGTTTTGTACACGAAGTGCATCCAGCTTTTGCCGTAAGCCTCTCTACTTTCTTGCACATGCTATGTGGGTGAAATGATGATACCATGCCAACTTTCAACCTTTTCAGAGTTCATTTGTAGTGCTTTTCAATTTTAGGGTCTTATAGCTCAAAATAATCAGCAAATGTATGAAAAATAACAAATAAAGTCAGAAAGGGTTGAAAATTGATGATGTGGCTTTGAATAGTGCATTTTGAACACAGAAAAAATATGGAGTTCAAATAAATTCAAAAAAATGAAATCCCTTTGTAACAGACGAGTTTCCGTATGAAACCATGATACTTCGAAAGAGATTGTCCGTTTTGTACACGAAGTGCATCCAGTTTTTGTCGTAAGCCTCTCTACTTTCTTGCACATGATATGTGGGTGAAATGATGATACCATGCCAACTTTCAACCTTTTCAGAGTTCATTTGTAGTGCTTTTCATTTCAGGATCTTATAGCTCAAAATAATCAGTAAATGCATGAAAAATAACAAATGAAATCAGAAAGGGTTGAAAATTGATGATGTGGCTTTGAATGGTGCATTTTGAACATAGAAAAAGTATGGAGTTTAAATAAGTTCAAAACAATGAAATCCCTTTGTAACAGACGAGTTTCCGTATGAAACACTGGTACTACGAATTTCAGGGTCCTTCAGCAGAAATAATTATCATAAAATAAAAGAAATAAGTAATTTGAAACAAAATAATATAAACTGTAATAAAATATATAAGTAGAAACAAAATAAAATAAAATTTAATAACATAAATAAAATTTATGAAACTAAAATTATCAAAGTATTTTCTGTTCAAAACATTATAAGCAACCTCTAAAATTTATGAAACTAAAATTATATAAAATTGATGCAACTAAAATTATCAAAGTATTTTCTTTTCAAAATCATTAAAAGCAAAAGGAATTTTCATAAAGAACTTTTTTTGTTAGAAACTTTAGTAGCAAAAAGAATTATCATAAAATAAAATAAATAAGTAATTAGAAACAAAATAAAATAAATTAAAATAAGTATTTTGTTGTAATTAGAAAAAAACAAAAAACAAAAAAGAAAACAAAATACCTGGAAAAAAATAAAAAATTTGCCACCTACTGGGCCACCACGGCCTGAATATGACTAGAAACCCATCCATAGGCCAGGATTTAGGCCTGCAGAAGACCCAGTAAGCCCATCAGGCATAGCAGTCACAATTAGGCTTGTAAGCCTGCAATGGAGAGGAGCTCGAGAGTGGTGCGGCAGTGGGGCTTATAAACCACTGCGTGCCTCTCTCGACTAGCGAGGTGGGACTAAACTCCCACCACCACCCCGCTGTGCAAGGCCTTTGGTCCCGGTCGGTGGCACCAACCGGGACTAAAGGGGTGCATTGGTTCCGGTTTGTGCCACAAACTGGAACCAATGCACCCCCTTTAGTCCTGGTTGATGCCACCAACCGGGACCAAAGCCACCGCTTCCTGCCCTTTGGGCTGCTGAAAAGAGACCTTTGGTCCCGGTTGGTGGCATGAACGGGACCAAAGGGGGGGTATTCATCCCGGTTTGTGCCACCAAGCGGGACCAAAGATTCTACTATATAAGCCCACACTTAGAAAATTTGGCAGTTTCATCGCCAGTTGCCTCCTGACGACACCGAGCTCATCGACGCCGCCAGGCTGCCCCGACGCCGTCCGCTGCCCCTGCCGTCGCCCCCGACCATCCCGTCACCGTCGCTCGTGCCTCGTCATCGCCGTCGTCGATGTCGTCCCGGAGCTCGCGCGCCCCTGCCCTCGCCCCCAAGCGCACCTTCGCCGCCCGCCGTCCCCAAGCCTTTCTCATCGCCGACGCCACCTCGCTGTGAGCTCCTCCTCCCTGTACTGGCCGTCGTCGCCGCCGCGCGTTGCCACCGCGCCGCCGCCCCTGCCCTTTGCTGCCGCCGCGCGCCGCCCCTGCCCTGCGCTGCAGCCATGCTGCCGCCCCTGCCCTG
>NW_021257341.1:10502-35240 GCF_002162155.2 Triticum dicoccoides | reverse complement strand
CCTGCGCTGGCACCGCACACCGCCCCACCGCGCGCCGCCCCTGCCCTGCAGTGCCGCCGCCCCTGCCCTGCGCTTGCGCCGCACGCCGCCCCTGCCTTGCCGTGCCGCCGCCCCTGCCCTGCATTTTTATTTCATAGCATTTTTTTCATAAATGTATTTTTTTGTATATGTGTGTGTATGTGTATATATGTGTGTACATGTTCATAGCATTTTTTTCATAAATGTATTTTTTTGTCAATTTATGTATATGTTCATATATATGTGCATATTTGTAAAACAATTGTGTATGTATAGGAAAATTTATGTATATGTTTTTGTGCATATTTTTTGTCAATTTATGTATATGTTCATATTTAGAAGAAGAAAAAAGGAGTGGAAAAAGAAGGTTAGTGCATTTTAGGTTAGTGTAGAGGAAAATGTAAAATAAGGAAAAGGAAGAAAAGTTTTATATATCGGAAAGGAAGATGAAGAAAAAGAAGGAGAGGAAAAACGAAAATAAGAAGAGGAAGAAAGGAGAAGAAGAGGAGAGGAAGAAGAGGAGAAATAAATAAGAAGAGGAGAAGAAGAAAGGAATAGAGGAAAAAAGAACCGTGTCTTTTTTTCTTCGATCTTCTCCTTTATTCCTTTCTTCTTCTCCTCTTTTTATTTCTTCTTCGTCTTCTTATTTTTTTTATCGGATATGTCGTTGTCGATATACCCCCTCCCCGATAACATTATTTTCCCATATATGTATGTCGTCGTTGTCGATATATATAACTCCCTCCCAGATAACTTCGACATGAGGGGCGGTCGATATATATACCCCCTCTCGACCATGATAACTTATACCATGGGAGCACCCCCCGGCCCTCTCACTCGACCAAAACTCTCGAAGGCACCCAAACCCTAGAAAAAAACAATGTCGGTCTCCTACCCCCTCCCGCCGCGCCACTACCCGATCGACAAACTCTCTTGAGGCTACCCAAATTTACCAAGTTAAAAGAGTGTTGTCGTCGAGGCCACCCCGAACCATTGAAGCGTTGTTGAGGCCACCCAAAACCATTGAAGCGTTGCCGAGGCCATCCCAAACCCTAGTGAAGCGTCGAGGCCAGGCCACTAATATGATTCATTATTGTGCTTAGCTAGCTAGTTCTATGTTTGTCACTAATATATCCATCTGTCATGTTTGAATAATAATTTCCATGTTGTAAATATTTGCAGAAACTATGGATCTGCACCCCCGAGACGAAGCAACAGAAGCGGTGTTGGGGGAGATAATTGTTGGAAATATGCCCTAGAGGCAATAATAAATTGATTATTATTATATTTCCTTGTTCATGATAATCGTTTATTATCCATGCTAGAATTGTATTGATAGGAAACTCAGATACATGTGTGGATACATAGACAACACCATGTCCCTAGTAAGCCTCTAGTTGACTAGCTCGTTGATCAATAGATGGTTACGGTTTCCTGACCATGGACATTGGATGTCGTTGATAACGGGATCACATCATTAGGAGAATGATGTGATGGACAAGACCCAATCCTAAGCCTAGCACAAAGATCGTGTAGTTCGTATGCTAAAGCTTTTCTAATGTCAAGTATCATTTCCTTAGACCATGAGATTGTGCAACTCCCGGATACCGTAGGAATACTTTGGGTGTGCCAAACGTCACAACGTAACTGGGTGGCTATAAAGGTACACTATAGGTATCTCCCAAAGTGTCTGTTGGGTTGGCACGAATCGAGACTGGGATTTGTCACTCCTTGTGACGGAGAGGTATCTCTGGGCCCACTCGGTAGGACATCATCATAATGTGCACAATGTGATCAAGGAGTTGATCATGGGATGATGTGTTACGGAACGAGTAAAGAGACTTGCCAGTAACGAGATTGAACAAGGTATCGGGATACCGACGATCGAATCTCGGGCAAGTATCGTACCGATAGACAAAGGGAATTGTATACGGGATTGATTAAGTCCTTGACATCGTGGTTCATCCGATGAGATCATCGTGGAGCATGTGGGAGCCAACATGGGTATCCAGATCCCGTTGTTGGTTATTGACCGGAGAACGTCTCGGTCATGTCTGCATGGTTCCCGAACCCGTAGGGTCTACACACTTAAGGTTCGATGACGCTGGGGTTATAAAGGAAGTTTGTATGTGGTTACCGAATGTTGTTCGGAGTCCCGGATGAGATCCCGGACGTCACGAGGAGTTCCGGAATGGTTCGAAGGTAAAGATTAATATATGGGAAGTATGGTTTTGGCCACCGAAGGTGTTCCGGGCATCACCGGTAGTGTACCGGGACCACCGGAGGGGTCCGGGGGTCCACCGGGAGGGGCCACGGGCCCTGGAGGCATACATGGGCCAATAGTGTTAAGGGACCAGCCCCTAGGTGGGCTGGGGCGCCTTCCACCAAGGCCCAAGGTGCCTCCTAGAGGGGAGGGGGGGCAAACCCTAGGGCAGATGGGCCTTAAGGCCCACCCTAGCTGCGCCCCCCTCTCTCCCCCTTGGCCGCAACCCTAGATAGGTTTGGGGGCAGCCGCCACCCCTAGGGAGGCAACCCTAGATGGGGGCACAGCCCCTCCCCTTCCCCTATATATACTTGAGGTATTGGGGGCTGCAAGACACACGATTTGATCTCTCCCTGGCGCAGCCCTACCTCTCTCCTCCTCATCTCTTGCGGTGCTTGGCGAAGCCCTGCTGGAGTACCACGCTCCTCCACCAGCACCACGCCGTTGTGCTGCTGCTGGATGGAGTCTTCCTCAACCTCTCCCTCTCTCCGTGCTAGATCAAGGCATGGGAGACGTCACCGGTCTGTACGTGTGTTGAACGCGGAGGTGCCGTCCGTTCGGCACTAGGATCTCCGGTGATTTGGATCACGACGAGTACGACTCCTTCAACCCCGTTCTCTTGAACGCTTCCGCATAGCGATGTACAAGGGTATGTAGATGCACTCTCCTTCCCCTCGTTGCTGGTTTCTCCATAGATAGATCTTGGTGACACGTAGGAAAATTTTGAATTTCTGCTACGTTCCCCAACAGTGGCATCATGAGCTAGGTCTATGCGTAGTTTCTATGCACGAGTAGAACACAAAGTAGTTGTGGGCGTTGATTTTGTTCAATATGCTTACCGTTACTAGTCCAATCTTGATTCGGCGGCATTGTGGGATGAAGCGGCCCGGACCGACCTTACACGTACTCATACGTGAGACTGGTTCCACCGACTGACATGCACTAGTTGCATAAGGTGGCTAGCGGGTGTCTGTCTCTCCCACTTTAGTCGGATCGGATTTGATGAAAAGGGTCCTTATGAAGGGTAAATAGCAATTGGCATATCACGTTGTGGTTTTTGCGTAGGTAAGAAACGTTCTTGCTAGAAACCCATAGCAGCCACGTAAAACATGCAAACAACAATTAGAGGACGTCTAACTTGTTTTTGCAAGGTATGCTATGTGATGTGATATGGCCAAGAAGAATGTGATGAATGATATGTGATGTATGAGATTGATCATGTTCTTGTAATAGGAATCACGACTTGCATGTCGATGAGTATGACAACCGGCAGGAGCCATAGGAGTTGTCTTAATTTATTTATGACCTGCGTGTCAACATAAACATCATGTAATTACTTTACTTTATTGCTAATCGTTAGCTGTAGTAGTAGAAGTAATAGTTGGCGAGACAACTTCATGAAGACATGATGATGGAGATCATGGTGTCATGCCGGTGACGATGATGATCATGGAGCCCTGAAGATGGAGATCAAAAGGAGCAAAGTGATGATGGCCATATCATGTCACTATTTGATTGCATGTGATGTTTATCATGTTTATACATCTTATTTGCTTAGAACGACGGTAGTAAATAAGATGATCCCTCATTAAAATTTCAAGAAAGTGTTCCCCCTAACTGTGCACCGTTGTGAAAGTTCGTCGTTTTGAAGCACCACGTGATGATCAGGTGTATAGATTCTTACGTTTGAATACAACAGGTGTTGACGAGCCTAGCATGTACAGACATGGCCTTGGAACACATGCGAAACACTTAGGTTAACTTGACAAGCCTAGCATGTACAGACATGGCCTCGGAACACAAGAGACCGAAAGGTCGAGCATGAGTCGTATAGAAGATACGATCAACATGAAGATGTTCACTGATGTTGACTAGTTCGTCTCACGTGATGATCGGACACGGCCTAGTTGACTCGGATCATGTAATCACTTAGATGACTAGAGGGATGTCTATCTGAGTGGGAGTTCATAAGATGAACTTAATTATCCTGAACATAGTCAAAAGGTCTTCGCAAATTATATCGTAGCTCGCGCTTCAGTTCTACTGTTTAGATATGTTCCTAGAGAAAATTTAGTTGAAAGTTGATAGTAGCAATTATGCGGACTAGGTCCGTAAACTGAGGATTGTCCTCATTGCTTCATAGAAGGCTTATGTCCTTAATGCACCGCTCAGGGTGCTGAACCTCGAACGTCGTCTATGGATGTTGTGAACATCTGACATACACATTTCGATAACTACGTGATAGTTCAGTTAAATGGTTTTGAGTTGAGGCAACAAAGACATTTTGAAACTTCGCGAAACATATGAGATGTTTCGAGGGCTGAAATTGGGATTTCAGGCTCGTGCCCACGTCAAGAGGTATAAGACCTCCGACGATTTTCTTAGCCTGCAAACTAAGGGAGAAAAGCTCAATTGTTGAGCTTGTGCTCAGATTGTCTGAGTACAACAATCATTTGAATCGAGTGGGAGTTGATCTTCCATATGAGACAGTGATGGTTCTCCGAAGTCATTACCACCAAGCTGCTAGAGCTTCGTGATGAACTATAATATATCGGGGACATATATGATGATCCTTGAGATATTCGCGATGTTTGACACCACAAAAGTAGAAATCAAGAAGGAGCATCAATTGTTGATGGTTGATGAAACCACTAGTTTCAAGAAGGGCAAGGGCAAGAAGGGATACTTCATAAAACGGCAAATCAGCTGCCTCTCTAGTGAAGAAACCCAAGGTTGAACCCAAACCCGAGACTAAGTGCTTCTGTAATAAGGGGAACAGCCACTGGAGCAGAATTACCCTAGATACTTGGTAGATTAGAAGGCTGGCAAGGTCGATAGAAGTATATTGGATATACATTGTGTTGATGTGTACTTTACTAGTACTCCTAGTAGCACCAGGGTATTAGATACCGGTTCGGTTGCTTAGTGTTAGTAACTCGAAATAAAAGCTACGGAATAAACGGAGACTAGCTAAAGGTGAGCTGACGATATGTGTTGGAAGTGTATCCAATGTTGATATGATCAAGCATCGCACGCTCCCTCTACCATCGAGATTGGTGTTAAACCTAAATAACTGTTATTTGGTGTTTGCGTTGAGCATAGACATGATTGGATTATGACTATCGCGATACGGTTATTCATTTAAGGAGAATAATGGTTACTCTATTCATTTGAGTAATACCTTCAATGGTCTTGCACCTAAAATGAATGGTTTATTGAATCTCGATTGTAGTGATACACTTGTTCATGCCAAAAGATATAAGATAGTAATGATAGTACCACCTACTTGTGGCACTGCCACTTAAGTCATATCGGTATAAAACGCATGAAGAAGCTCCATGTTGATGGATCTTTGGACTCACTCGTTTTTGAAAAGTTTGAGACATGCGAACCATGTCTATTGGTGTATATGCATGAAGAAACTCCATGCAAATGGACCGTTTGGACTCACTTGATTTTGAATCACTTGAGACATGCAAATCATACCACATGGGCAAGATGACTGAAAGCCTCGTTTTCAGTAAAATGGAACTAGAAAGCAACTTGTTGGAAGTAATACATTTTGATGTGTGCAGTCCAATGAGTGCTGAGGCATGTAGTGGATATCATTATGTTCTTACTTCACAGATGATTTGAGTAGATGTTGAGTATATTTACTTGATGAATCATGAGTCTGAATTATTGAAAGGTTCAAGTAATTGCAGGGTGAAGTTGAAAGATCGTCGTGACAAGAGGATAAAATATCTATGATATGATCATAGAGATGAATATCTTGATTACGAGTTTGGCACAGAATTAAGACATTGTGGAAATTGTTTCACAACTAATACAGCCTAGAACACCATAGTGTGATGGTGTGTCCGAACATCATAACTGCACCCTATTGGATATGATGCATACCATGATGTCTCTTATCGAATTACCACGATAGTTTATGGGTTAGGCATTAGAGACAACCACATTCACTTTAAATAGGGCACCACGTAATTCCGATGAGATGACACCGTATGAACTATGGTTTAGAGAAACCTAAGCTGTCATTTCTTAAAAGTTTGGGGCTGCGACGCTTATGTGGAGAAGTTTCAGGCTGATAAGCTCGAACCCAAAGTGGATAAATGCATCTTCATAGGACACCCAAAACAGTTGGGTATACCTCTTGTATCAGATCCGAAAGCAATAAGGGATTGTTTCTAGAATCGGGTCCTTTCTCGAGGAAAAGTTTCTCTCGAAAGAATTGAGTGGGAGGATGGTGGAGACTTGATGAGGTTATTGAACCGTCTCTTCAACTAGTGTGTGGCAGGGCACAGGGAGTTGTTCCTGTGGCACCTACACCAATTGAAGTGGAAGCTTATGATAGTGATCATGAAACTTCAGATCAAGTCACTACCAAACCTCGTGGGATGACAAGGATGCGTGCTACTTCAGAGTGGTACGTAATCCTGTATTGGAAGTCATGTTGCTAGACAACAATGAACCTATGAGCTATGGAGAAACGGTGGTGGGCCTGGATTCCGATAAATGGCTCAAGGCCATATAATCCGAGAGAGGATCCATATATGAAAACAAAGTGTAGACTTTGGAAGAACTACTTGATGGTCGTAAGGCTGTTAGGGACATATGGATTTAAAAGGAAGACGGACAATGATGGTAAGTATCACCATTAAGAATGCTCGACTTGTCGTTAAGATATTTTCCGACAAGTTCAAGGAGTTGACTACGATGAGACTTTCTCACTCGTAGCGATGCTAAGAGTCTGTTGGAATTATGTTAGCAATTACTGCATTATTTATGAAATCTTGCAGATAGGATGTCAAAACATTATTTCCTCGACGATTTTTGAGGAAAGGATGTATGTGATACAACTGGAAGGTTTTGTCAATCCTGAAAGATGCTAACAAGTATGCAAAGCTCTAGATATCCTTCTATGGACTGGAGTAAGCATCTCGGAGTTGGAATATACGCTTTGATGATGATCAAAGATTTTGGGTGTATACAAAGTTTATGAGAAACTTGTACTTCCAAAGAAGTGAGTGGGAGCACTATAGAATTTCTGATGAGTATATGTTGTTAACATATTGTTGATCGGAAATGATGTAGAATTTCTAGAAAGCATGCAGAGTTATTTGAAAAGTGTTTTTTTAATGGAAAGCCTGGATAAGCTACTTGAACATTGAGCATCAAGATCTATAAGGATAGATCAAAACGCTTAATGGTACTTTCAAATGAGCACATACCTTGACATGATCTTGAAGGTATTCAAGATGGATCAGTCAAAGAAGGAGTTCTTGCCTGAGTTGTGAGGTATGAACTTAAGACTTAAAGCTCGACCACGGCAGAATAGAGAGAAAGGACGAAGGTCGTCCCCTATGCTTAAGACATAGGCTCTACAGTATGCTATGGTGTGTACCGCACCTGAAATGTGCCTTGCCATGAGTCAGTCAATGGGTACAAGAGTGATCCAAGAATGGATCACAGGACAACGGTCAAAGTTATCCTTAGTAACTAGTGGACTAAGGAATTTTTCTTGATTATGGAGGTGGTAAAAGAGTTCGTCGTAAAGGGTTACGCCGATGCAAACTTTGACACTAATCCAGATTATTCTGAGTAATAAACTAGATTCGTATAGTAGAACAGTTATTTGGAATAGCTCCAAATGTAGCGTAGTAGTTGCATCTACAAGATGACATAGAAATTTGCGGAGTACATACGGATCTGAATGTTTTAGACCCGTTGACTATAACCTCTCTCACAAGCATAACATGATCAAACCCAGAACTCTTTGGGTGTTAGTCACATGGGGATGTGACCTTGAGTGTTAATCACATATCGATGTGAACTGGATTATTGACTCTAGTGCAAGTGGGAGTCTGTTGGAAATATGCCCTAGAGGCAATAATAAATTGATTATTATTATATTTCCTTGTTCATGATAATCGTTTATTATCCATGCTAGAATTGTATTGATAGGAAACTCAGACACATGTGTGGATACATAGACAACACCATGTCCCTAGTAAGCCTCTAGTTGACTAGCTCGTTGATCAATAGATGGTTACGGTTTCCTAACCATGGACATTGGATGTCGTTGATAATGGGATAACATCATTAGGAGAATGATGTGATGGACAAGACCCAATCCTATGCCTAGCACAAGATCATGTAGTTCGTATGCTAAAGCTTTTCTAATGTCAAGTATCATTTCCTTAGACCATGAGATTGTGCAACTCCCGGATACCGTAAGTGCTTTGGGTGTGCCAAACGTCACAACGTAACTGGGTGGCTATAAAGGTACACTACAGGTATCTCTGAAAGTGTCTGTTGGGTTGGCACGAATCAAGACTGGGATTTGTCACTCCGTGTAAACGGAGAGGTATCTCTGGACCCACTCGGTAGGACATCATCATAATGTGCACAATGTGACCAAGGAGTTGATCACGGGATGATGTGTTACGGAACGAGTAAATAGACTTGCCGGTAACGAGATTGAACAAGGTATCGGGATACCGACGATCGAATCTCGGGCAAGTATCGTACCGATAGACAAAGGGAATTGTATACGGGATTGATTAAGTCCTTGACATCGTGGTTCATCCGATGAGATCATCGTGGAGCATGTGGGAGCCAACATGGGTATCCAGATCCCGCTGTTGGTTATTGACCGGAGAACGTCTCGGTCATGTCTGCATGGTTCCCGAACCCGTAGGGTCTACACACTTAAGGTTCGATGATGCTAGGGTTATAAAGGAAGTTTGTATGTTGTTACCGAATGTTGTTCGGAGTCCCGGATGAGATCCCGGACGTCACGAGGAGTTCCGGAATGGTCCGGAGGTAAAGATTTATATATGGGAAGTCCTGTTTTGGTCACCGGAAAAGTTTCGGGTTTTATAGGTGACGTACCGGGACCACCGGGAGGGTCCCGGGGGTCCACCAAGTGGGGCCACAAGCCCCGGAGGGCTGCATGGGCCAAGTGTGGGAGGGGACCAGCCCCAGGTGGGCTGGTGCGCCCCCCCACCAAGGCCCAAGGCGCAAGGAAGAGAGGAAGGGGGCAAACCCTAGGGCAGATGGGCCCTAAGGCCCACCCTGGTGCGCCTCCCCCTCTCCCCTCCCCTTGGCCGCCCCTAGATGGGATCTAGGGGGCTGCCGCCACCCCTAGGGAGGGAACCCTAGGTGGGGGCGCAGCCCCTCCCCTTCCCCTATACATAGTTGAGGTTTGGGCTGCCCAAAACACATGAGTTCCTCTCCCTGTTGGTGCAGCCCTACCCCTCTCCCTCCTCGTCTCTTGCAGTGCTTGGCGAAAGCCCTGCTGGAGTACCACGCTCCTCCACCACCACCACGCCGTTGTGCTGCTGCTGGATGGAGTCTTCCTCAACCTCTCCCTCTCTCCTTGCTGGATCAAGGCATGGGAGACGTCACCGGGCTGTACGTGTGTTGAACGCGGAGGTGCCGTCTGTTCGGCACTAGGATCTCCGGTGATTTGGATCACGACGAGTACGACTCCTTCAACTCCGTTCTCTTGAGCGCTTCCGCATAGCGATCTACAAGGGTATGTAGATCCACTCTCCTTCCCCTCGTTTCTAGTTTCTGTAGGATCGAAAGTATGTCTAGAGGGGGGTGATTAGACTGCTTGACCAAATAAAAACTTAACCTTTTCCCAATTTTAGTTCTTGGCAGATTTTAGCTAATTTAGGACAAGTCAAGCAATCATCACATAATTCAAGCAAGCATGCAAAGAGTATATAGGCAGCGGAAAGTAAAGCATGCAACTTGCAAGAATGTAAAGGGAAGGGTTTGGAGAATTCAAACGCAATTGGAGACACGGATGTTTTTCCCGTGGTTCGGATAGGTGGTGCTATCCTACATCCACGTTGATGGAGACTTCAACCCACGAAGGGTAACGGTTGCGCGAGTCCACACAGGGCTCCACCCAAGGGTAACGGTTGTGCGAGTCCACACAGGGCTCCACCCACGAAGGGTCCACGAAGAAGCAACCACCCACATAGGGTCCACGAAGAAGCAACCTTGTCTATCCCACCATGGCCATCGCCCACACAGGACTTGCCTCACTAGCGGTAGATCTTCACGAACTAGGCGATCTCCTTGCCCTTACAAACTCCTTGGTTCAACTCCACAATCTTGTTGGAGGCTCCCAAGTGACACCTAGCCAATCTAGGAGACACCACTCTCCAAGAAGTAACAAATGGTGTGTAGGTAATGAACTCCTTGCTCTTGTGCTTCAAATGATAGTCTCCCAAACACTCAACTCTCTCTCATAGAATTTGGATTTGGTGGAAAGAATATTTGAGTGGAAAGCAACTTGGGAAGGCTAGAGATCAAGATTCATATGGTAGGAATGGAATGTCTTGGTCTCAACACATGAGTAGGTGGTTCTCTCTCAGAACATATGAGTTGGAATGGTGTATGTGTTCTGATGGCTCTCTCCACGAGTGAAGAGGAGGTGGAGGGGTATATATAGCCTCCACACAAAATCCAACCGTTACACACAGTTTTCCAATCTCGGTGGGACCGAATCAACAAACTCGGTCGGACCGAAAATGTAAACCTAGTGACCGTTAGAGATTTTCGGTGGGACTGACATGCAACTCGGTAGGACCGATATGGTTAGGGTTTGGGCATAACGTAATCTCGGTGAGACCGATTACACAAACTCGGTGAGACCGAATTTGGTAATTAGCTAACCAGAGAGATGGTCAGGCAAACTCGGTGGGACCGATTTGCTCTTTCGGTGAGACCGAAAAGTTACAAAGGGGAAACACTGAATTTACATTGCAATCTCGGTGGGACCGATTCACTCTTTCGGTGAGACCAAAAAGTTACGAAAGGGAAACAGAGAGTTTGCAACCCCATCTCGGTGAGACCGAGATCCCTATCGGTAGGACCGAATTGCTAGGGTTTGGCAGTGGCTTATGACAAATGAAAACTCGGTGGCGCCGGATAGGAAGAATCGGTAGGACCCAGTTTGGCTTAGGGTTTAGGTCATATGTGGATATGGGAAAGTAGTTGAGGGTTTTGGAGCATATCACTAAGCACATGAAGCAAGAGGCTCATTAAGCAACACCTCATCCCTCCTTGATAGTATTGGCTTTTCCTAAAGACTCAATGTGATCTTGGATCACTAAAATATAAAATGAAGAGTCTTGAGATTTTGAGCTTGAGCCAATCCTTTGTCCTTAGCATTTTGAGGGTTCCACTTTCACATCCATGCCATGCCAATCATTGAGCTTTCCTGAAATAATTATCTTGGAATAGCATTAGCTCAATGAGCTATATGTTGTTATGAATTACCAAAACCACCTAGGGATAGTTGCACTTTCAATCTCCCCCTTTTTGGTAACTGATGACAACATATAGATCAAAGCTTCGACAAATGATAATAAGCATGAAATATATCGTTGCTTTGAGAAGTATGTGATAAGTAAGAGCTCCCCCTAAATTTGTGCATATTTAAAATTTGCTTTGGACTGAAAATGCACAAGGAGTTAGAGTCATGGGTTACTCTTCCATGTCACACACATCTTGGTGGAGCGCTTAAAATGATAAGAATGAAATACATGCACTCCTCACCAAGAATAGTGAATGATCACATAAGATAGATAAGATAATAGCATTAAGCAAACATTAATTGTAGCTTATGAGCAAACACATGATCATCAATGTCTCACAAATAATGACGTAGTATCTCAAGCACTCAAAAGCAAACAAGTTCGAAAAACCACCAAATAAAGCAAGAGAGAAAAGCAACACACTCTCTCTCGAAGCCTATGATCTATACATCTTCTCCCCCTTTGGCAACAAGTTACCAAAAAGTTCCTAGAAAATGCATAGTGCTAGGTTGACGCTCAGGCTTGATCTTCTGGTGGTGGTGGAGTCCGGATCACTCCAAGGACGAAGGTTTCGGTAGACGCTGAAGTAGACGCTGGAGTTGGAGCTGAAGTAGATGCTGAAGCTGGTGGAACTGAGGCTGTAGCTGGTGCTGAAATGGTGGCTCTGGTGTCAGCAACTGGCACGGCAGATGACCTCGGGCCTCGTGGCACTCTGGCAAAGGCATGAGTGGTAGTCCTGCCTCTCCTCTCCTGCATGTCCTCCTGGAGCTGCTCCACTGCAGACTGAACTTCCGTCACTTTGACATCCAAGTCATAGAACTTCTGTTCCATGATTCTCTCTAGGCTCTGCTGATTCTGAGTGAGGGTGACCAGACTTTGCTCAATCCTCAGCGTGGATGCAATCAAGTAACCAAGTTGCTCTTGTTTAGTCTTCAAGAAATACTCAGATGCCTCCTCTTGAGTTGGCATCTTGGCAGCTTTCTCCTTTCTTGCCTTCTCCTTCTTTGCTTGTACTTGAACTGATGATGGCTCATTCTCAGTCATGACCACTTGGTTATCCTCAAAATCTGGACGGATGGGCAGGTGTTCCTTGTCCAATAAGTATATGTGTGTGCCCATTTTAGAGTTGATGAGCTCCTGGATCTGAGGGGCATATCCGCAACTCTTCTTCTGATCTGCTGTAGTCCTTTTGATAGTTTCCACTATGAGGCTCATCACCTTGAACTTCTGAGGCACATCAAATACATGTAGCAAGTTGATCGCATGGCCTCTGATCATCTTGTGATCACCTGACTTAGGCAACAAGGTGTGCCTCAAGATCCAATTGATGGTTGGCAGTCCTGACAGAAGATAGTGCACTGAGCCAAATTTGAAAGTGTCAAGTGCCTCATTTGGAATTTCCTTATACATATTGGACATGGAATTGTGGTCCATTTTCTTCTTGGCATATATGTCCAAGTCATCATCATGCTCCTCTGGGGCATTAATGAGCTGTGCCCACTCAGCCACTGTAGATTGGTACCTTGTACCCTCAGACATCCATGTGATCTTTCCATCTGGGTAAAAGTGTGCCGTGGAGTAGAATTGCATGATCAGTTCCTCGTTCCACTTTGTGAGCTTCTACCCAACAAAGTCAGCAACTCCACAAGCACTAAAGCTGTCATATACTCCCGGGTAGTGTTCCTCCTTCTCCCTCATGTAGGTCCAGTCGACCCATCTCATGTCACAGACAATGGGCTTCTTATCTAGCAGCACTGTCTCATAGAAGTCCTGCTGTTCCTTGGTGTGAAATCTGTAATCCACGGCAGTCCTTCTCCTTGAAGCATACGGATCTGCTTCTCTCCACTTCCTCAGCCCTGAATCTCTCCTGAGCTTCATGTCCTCAGCCACAGGATGAGCATCGTTGTGGTCTGGGATCTTGGGCTTGAGCTTTCTCAGAACATTCTCTTCCTCTTCTTCAGCAACAGTCTCAGGCACTGGGGCCTTGTTCTTCTCAGCTGCAGGAATGCTCCTTGCATTCCTCTTGGGTGCAGACTTGGGCTTGGAGGCAGCTTTGGGCTTAGATGCAGTAGCCCCTGATCTTATGGCATCACCCATCAGCTTGGGTGCCTTGGGTGCTGGTGCAGCTACCTCTTCTTCCTCTTCCTCTTCCATGATGGAAGCCTTTCCTAGCACTCTGGCTACGGTCTTCTTGACCCTTTCCTTCCTCTTCTTGCCTTCTGCAGCAACTGGCTCTTGGGGAGTGGGCTTCTCAGTTGAGGCTCTTGCCTTTGACATGGGCTGCCTGCCTGCTGGCCTTTTGATCTTTAGGCCTGGCTTTGTGCCTTGAGCTGGCTCAACTCTCTTGGAAGTGGCCTCTTCCTCTGCCACATAGTCTTCATCTTCGGAGTCTGAAGTTCTCTTCTTCCTCTGTCTCGTGGCAGCCTTTGGCAAGTTGCTAGGGGTGCTCCTGCTGCCCTCATCTGAAGAACTTGAGGGACTAGCGCCCTCACTCATGTGCACCTGCTGCTCTGACATGTTCTGGCTATCACTTTGATCAGACATGCTGCAAACTCTGACTGCTGACCCTCTGAATAGGTTATAGATGAGATAGAGTGGATGAGCATCACAAAGTGCAGAGATTTTTTGCAAAAGAATGATCCAAAAAACATAGTTTTAGTTTCCCACTGAAATCATCTCGGATCTACCGATTTTTAAAGTCGGTGATACCGAAGCAGTTTTGGCACCTGAACTGGTGAATTCGGTTGGACCGAGTCACAGTTCGGTGGCACCGAGACTGCTAGGGTTTCACAGAGTTCCAAAATCGGTCACACCGATAAGTAATTCTCAGTCAGACCGAGTCTCACTTGTGCAATGGCATAAGCCAAATCAGTGGGACCGAGTTTTTCAACTCGGTGGGTCCGAGATGGTTTCGGTGGAAACCTAAACCTAGAATTTTTGAATCAAACCTAATCTATGAGTTCATTGACTGGATAGAAGTTTATCAAACATGGCTAGAATCAATATGATCACAATGTGCTAGGAATCAGATTGGGGAATAGCACAAAGATCGAGTCCATACCCTAGTTCGGCGGAGACTCGCTACGGCGGCAACGGCGGGGCAGAATTCCCGTTGACGGCGACGGAGACCAGCGACTGGAGGCGGCTGGCGGCGAGAAGACGATCCGGAGACCACGAGGGTGGAGCAGGCTATCGCGCGGGCGAAGGGGTTCAAAGAAATTTCCAAAATTTTGCCCGTGAATATATATAGCCCGACCCTGTCGGTGTGACCGAGTGGAACAACTCGGTGGCACCGAGATTCATAACTGCGGGTAGTTACTGAAACTCGGTGTGACCGAAAGGTTCAAATCGGTTGCACCGAGATCGAAAACCTAGATCAACTTAATGATCTCGGTAGGACCGAAAGTGGGGTATCGGTCAGACCGAGAATCATAAAGAGGTTTTGGAATTTTAAGTCTATGACGAATCGGGGACTCCGAGCGCTCCTCACACAGAGTGGTTCGAATCTGACTTGATCAAATTTTGTGATGCAGCATGAATAGAGTTTGAGACGAGAAAAGCATAAATAGCTAGAGGAGGTTCTTAGGCATTCTTATCCATCCACTTGGCAGAAGAAGATAAAACCAAACAATCAAAACAACAAGTGGATGTCCTCGAATGAGTAAAAGATGCAACCAGCATGCTCACACAATAAGATGGCAAATGAAATATGTGACAAGGCATGCACAACCAATTCTAGCATCTATCAAGCAATTTGCGATGACTAGGTCATCTATATATGAGTATATTGACTTAGGAGTCAAGTGAGAACACTTGATCATAGGTCATACTCATCGTTTAAGCTCAAGTGGGGTTACCACTTTTACATAAAGCATTGTTGTGTTCACATCTTTAGAGTTGCTTTAGCTCAAGTCTTAGAGTAAAGCTCCCCCTAGATGTGATATCCCCCCTAAGAGGGATGAACTAACCTTGGGTTTTGTCGATGATGACTTCATGTAGATGTTGAAGATGTGGATGCTCAATGTTGATGTAGATCACTTGGAGCTATCCATTTGAGTGAATTGCACTTTCAATACCTACATGGGTTAGTCCCACAAGGAACAAACAAGGATATCCATAGACATAGAGTGATGCACACACAAGATGATGTCCATGAAAACTTTTAGGTTACCTTGTCCCTTGTCTTACCAACAAGAGGGTTTGTGACTCCTTGAACTAGTGCAAGATGTGGAAGTTGATTGCACTTGTTCTTGCCAAAATGATAAGAGTGAAGTATGATAGCGGAGTCACCCTCAAGAACTGTCTAGTTCTTCTTCTTTTGGATCCACATCATCTTGATGGGAATCCTTGGAGTTGTAGTCGTACTTGATGAAGTGGAACTTGAAGTAGTCTTGGGAATCCACTTGACTAAGGTCTTTGGAGCTTCTTCAAATGCGTCAATTTCCTCTTGAAGCTTGTCCTTGCCTTTTTGCTTGTAGTCTTGTGGTGGAAGATCATCTTGAGCTTGTGTCCCCTTGAAAGAAGTATCATACTTCTCTTGTTGAGGAATAAACTTTGTCTTGGGGTATTGATCTTCTTCCCACTCAACTCCATTGGCATTGAACTTTCGTTCAAAACCAACACCTTGATTCTTCCGGTGCATTCCTTGCTTGCGCACAATTTCCTCGAATTGCTTACTCCCGGCAAGGCTTTTGTACACTCCTTTCTCTATAATTCCCTTCAATAAGCTATTTTCTTGCTCAAGTGTAACTTGGCTAAGAGAATCATTAGTAGAATCAAGAGAACTACTAGAAGCAACAATATTGGATTTAACATGATCATTGTTACTGCTAGAGGAAGAATCTTTCTTGTTCTTGTTACTAGACTTGACTTGAGGCATGTAAGTGGATAAGAGTAAACGCTTGGCAATGTAAGAAGAACTTTTCTTGCGGAGATCATCATTGATTGCTTTTAAGAACTCATGCTCTTGCTCAAGATTGAGCTTTTCAAAGCGTAATTTCTCATGAGCTCTTAAAAGTTCTTGATGATCTTCGAAGATAGTTTCATGAGCTAACTTAAGAGTGTTTAGTTCTTTAGTTAGAGCCTCAATCTTCTCCTTATCATTGTCATTCATTTTATCTTGATTAGCATGATTAATTGACGTTTCATCATAGTATTCATCACTAGACTTGTCAACAAGCAAATCATCAACTAACAAGTCATCTTCGTCACTATTGAAATCAACATACTCGGGGTGTGTTACCTTAGGACCTTTGGACATGAAGCATCTTCCAATTCCTTCGTTTGGTGAGTCAAATATGTCGTAGGAGTTGGTTGACACAAGTGCTAGACCGGCAATACCTTCATCTTGAGTATCTTCGGAGTCGGAGTGATAACTTCTCTCGGAGTGGCTGTCGGAGTCGGAGCCGGATACCCATTCACCAACATGAGCTTGATGTCTTCGTCTTGTGTATCTCCTTGATGATTTTACTTCCTTTCCGAATCCTTGCTTCTCCGTGAGTATCTTCGTTCATAACGATCATCTCTACTCCTTCTCTCTCTTGGTGGTGATTCTTTGCTTCTTCTTCTTGGAGAATCTTCTCTTCTCTTGTATGGAGCCGTACACTCATTGGAATAGTGTCTAGGTCTTCCACAATTGTAGCAGTTTCGCTCTCGACTAGAAGATCTTTTGTCATTGTAGGACCTTGACTTGAAGCTTCTATCTTTGCTTCTACTCTTGTAGAACTTGTTGAAGTTCTTCACCATTAAGCTCAATTCTTCATTGAAGTCTTGTTTCTCACTTGATGATGTAGGGGCTTCACATGAGGCTTTATAGGCACCACTTGATTTGTTGTGAAGTTCCTCTTTATCCTTAAGTGACATCTCATGAGCAACAATTCTTCCAATCACCTCCGTTGGCTTGAGATCTTTGTAATTTGGCATCATTTGGATCAATGTGCACACGGTATCATATTTTCCATCCAAGGCTCTTAGAATCTTCTTGATGATGAATCTATCGGTCATCTCTTCACTTCCTAAGCCAGCAATCTCATTTGTGATGAGAGCAAGCCTAGAGTACATTTCAGCAACACCTTCACCATCCTTCATCTTGAACTTGTCAAGTTGGCTTTGAAGCACATCCAACTTGGATTCCTTGACGGAGTCGGTACCTTCGTGCATATCAATCAAAGTGTCCCAAATTTCCTTTGCATTCTCAAGACGGCTGATTTTGTTGAATTCTTCGGGGCACAATCCGTTGAAGAGAATATCACAAGCTTGAGCATTGTATTGCAACATCTTCAACTCATCTGCGGTAGCTTCACGGTTTGGTTCTCTCCCATCAAAGAAGTCACCTTGCAAGCCAACACATACAATAGCCCAAACAGCGGGGTTATGCCCAAGAATATGCATTTTCATTTTATGCTTCCAACTAGCAAAATTAGTACCATCAAAGTAAGCACCTCTACGATGATAATTTCCCTCGCTAGACGCCATACTCTGCTAGGTTGTGAAACCAAGGCTATGACCACCAAAGCTATGGAGATCAAAGCAAATGGAGACCAAAGCTCTGATACCACTTGTAGGATCGAAAGTATGTCTAGAGGGGGGTGATTAGACTACTTGACCAATAAAAACTTAACCTTTTCGCAATTTTAGTTCTTGGCAGATTTTAGCTAATTTAGGACAAGTCAAGCAATCATCACATAATTCAAGCAAGCATGCAAAGAGTATATAGGCAGCGGAAAGTAAAGCATGCAACTTGCAAGAATGTAAAGGGAAGGGTTTGGAGAATTCAAACGCAATTGGAGACACGGATGTTTTTCCCATGGTTCGGATAGGTGGTGCTATCCTACATCCACGTTGATGGAGACTTCAACCCACGAAGGGTAACAGTTGTGCGAGTCCACACAGGGCTCTACCCAAGGGTAATGGTTGCGCGAGTCCACACAGGGCTCCACCCACGAAGGGTCAACGAAGAAGCAACCACCCACAAAGGGTCCACGAAGAAGCAACCTTGTCTATCCCACCATGGCCATCGCCCACACAGGACTTGCCTCACTAGCGGTAGATCTTCACGAAGTAGGCGATCTCCTTGCCCTTACAAACTCCTTGGTTCAACTCCACAATCTTGTCGGAGGCTCCCAAGTGACACCTAGCCAATCTAGGAGACACCACTCTCCAAGAAGTAACAAATGGTGTGTAGGTAATGAACTCCTTGCTCTTGTGCTTCAAATGATAGTCTCCCCAACACTCAACTCTCTCTCATAGAATTTGGATTTGGTGGAAAGAAGATTTGAGTGGAAAGCAACTTGGGAAGGCTAGAGATCAAGATTCATATGGTAGGAATGGAATGTCTTGGTCTCAACACATGAGTAGGTGGTTCTCTCTCAGAACATATGAGTTGGAATGGTGTATGTGTTATGATGGCTCTCTCCACGAGTGAAGAGGAGGTGGAGGGGTATATATAGCCTCCACACAAAATCCAACCGTTACACACAGTTTTCCAATCTCGGTGGGACCGAATCAACAAACTCGGTCGGACCGAAAATGTAAACCTAGTGACCGTTAGAGATTTTCGGTGGGACTGACATGCAACTCAGTAGGACCGATATGGTTAGGGTTTAGGCATAATATAAACTCGGTGAGACCGATTACACAAACTCGGTGAGACCGAATTTGGTAATTAGATAACCAGAGAGTTGGTCAGGCAAACTCGGTGGGACCAATTTGCTCTTTCAGTGAGACCAAAAAGTTACAAAGGGGAAACACTGAATTTACATTGCAATCTCGGTGGGACCGATTCGCTCTTTCGGTGAGACCAAAAAGTTACGAAAGGGAAACAGAGAGTTTGCAACTCCATCTCGGTGAGACCGAGATCCCTATCGGTAGGACCAAATTGCTAGGGTTCGGTAGTGGCTTATGACAAATGAAAACTCGGTGGCGCCGGATAGGAAGAATCGGTAGGACCGAGTTTGGCTTAGGGTTTAGGTCATATGTGGATATGGGAAAGTAGTTGAGGGTTTTGGAGCATATCACTAAGCACATGAAGCAAGAGGCTCATTAAGCAACACCTCATCCCTCCTTGATAGTATTGGCTTTTCCTAAAGACTCAATGTGATCTTGGATCACTAAAATATAAAATGAAGAGTCTTGAGCTTTTGAGCTTGAGCCAATCCTTTGTCCTTAGCATTTTGAGGGTTCCACTTTCACATCCATGCCATGCCAATCATTGAGCTTTCCTGAAATAATTATCTTGGAATAGCATTAGCTCAATGAGCTATATGTTGTTATGAATTACCAAAACCACCTAGGGATAGTTGCACTTTCAGTTTCTCCATGGATCGATCTTGGTGACACGTAGGAAAATTTTGAATTTCTGCTACGTTCCCCAACACGGTGATCCTTCGGACTTCCTCCTCCTCCTCCATGGCTGGCTTGCCCCACTCCATCTCATCCTCTTCCTCCTCATCACCGCAGCCATCAGCACTACCATCACCATCATCTTGAATTGGATCTGCTCCTATTGTCGAACTGAGATCATTCACATGCTTCTCCAAGGGGTCAGTCGGATCAGAGATCGCGGGGGAACTATGGGATGTTTCGGCGGTTATCCCCAGACGCTTGCGCAAGACCTTGACACGATTGCCGACAAAACCAAGTCCCTTCTGTGTGCCCAAACTACAGTAGGAGTTGGAAGAATCAAACCTCTCCTTGTTCATCAGCGTGTTGCGGAGCTCCGTGAAGAACTCGAGCTCATCAGCCAGGTCAGCTCAATTCTTCTTGGGACGAGGCTGTATGGTATCCCCTTCCTTCTGCATCTCCCTCTTTTGCCAGGCCGCCAGCCCGCCACCCGCGGTCGCTCGCCTCTTTGTGGTTTCCCTCGCCGCCGCCTGGTCCTAGCTAGCTTAGGGTTTCCCTGAAAGAGGTTTGATTCTAGGAAAACTTTGGGCTCGTCATCAGTGTGGGTGTGGGGTGGTCATACCTTTCGTCTCAGTCTCAAAATAATTGCTTGTAGTAGTGGTTTGGCGCTTAATTAGTAAGTATATGTACCACAAAATGCTAGGGTTGAATAACAGTTCATGTCCTAATCATGTGTACTAAAGAACAAAGAATGCAATTGAAGTTCTTTTACTAACTCGTAGATGATGAAAAGTAATAACTTGATGTTGCAGCTCAGAGGCGTATATCCGACCAGTGAAGAGAGAAGCGTAAGAATACCGTATAGCACTTGTATCATCAGAAAAGTGAAGATGCAATTTGATGTTTTCGCAAATTCCAACCTCTCGTTCTTTTGTTAAATACAAAGTTCATTTCAAGTCAAGTTTAATAGCTCATACATCCCAATAAGACTTGCTTAATGCACGCATCTTACAAATGGTTGTACTGATGTATTGATATTATATTATATATAAGTTTTATAGTTCAATGGCTGGTTACCAACTGAAGGCCTATCCCAAATCAAGCCCAAGTAGGTCAAAGCAATCAGCCATTTGCTTCCTCCGATGGACATTTCCTGCTCATTATGCCTTATGCCTCGCCATTGCCTTAACGCACACAACTCTGCTGACAGCAGCACTACAAGTGCAATCCACAGTGTTTTCATGTGCATGGAACTTGTTGATTTCCACTGCTGTAATAGCCTAGAAGCACCTCTTATTGGTTAGGCCCTTTGCAATGATAGCTACCTAAGGCACAAAGATATGATGATACTTGTGGTGATTTGGGTATAAGAATAGGCGATCATTATGTGGGGATATCTCATATCTGGATCAAAGAGCAGAGTGATTTCGTATCCCTCGATATTTTGTTTTAAGTCCTGAATAAGTACAATTTGTTATTACTCCTGAATAACCACAAAAAGAATAGAAACTATGAAACACTTTAAGCCACAAAACATGAATCTATGGTTCGTACTTCAGTCTATTTAAAAAATTGCAATGCAAACAGACCTGATAGATTTTATAGTAGTAGGTAAAAAATGATTAAAATCACGGGAGAAACGATTTCGCGGCGGCATCTCCCAGCAGCTATAGCGGCAAATAGCAGAAAATTTTCTGGTGGGGGAGATGATTTCTAGAGGTTTTTGCTGATTTTTCTGCCATTTAGAAGGATATGTTGAGGTTTTCGCGGCAACAACCATAGCTTAGCGGCGAGGCTCCCGGGCAGCTATAGCGCAGCTATCGCGTTTGCAGGCTATTTGTGTCGGGGAGCGTTGCAGAAAACAAAAAATTTCCTACGGTTTCACCAAGATCCATCTATGAGTTCATCTAGCAATGAGTGATTGGATTGCATCTACATACCTTTGTAGATCACGCGCGGAAGCGTTCAAAGAACGGGGATGAGGAAGTCGTACTCGACGTGATCCAAATCACCGAAGATCCTAGCACCGAACGGACGGCACCTCCGTGTTCAACACACGTACGGTCAGTGTAGCGCCTCCTTCTTCTTGCTCCAGCAAGGGGGAAGGAGAGGTTGAGGAAGATGGCTCCAGCAGCAGCACGACGGCGTGGTGGTGATGGAGCTGCAGTACTCCGGCAGGGCTTCGCCAAGCTCTATGGAGAAGGGAGAGGTGTTGGAGAGGGAGAGGGAGGCACCAATGGCGTAGGGGGAGAGGCCCTCCCTCCCCCCACTATATATAGGGAGCCTAGGGGGGCACCGGCCCTAGGAGATGCAATCTCCTAGGGGGGCGGCGGCCAAGGGGGTGGAGTGCCCCCCAAGGCAAGCGGGGAGCCCCCCCCCACCCTAGGGTTTCAACCCTAGGCACAAGGGGTGGGCCTTGGGGGGCGCACCAGCCCACTAAGGGCTGGTTCCCCTCCCCACTTCAGCCCATGGGGCCCTCCGGGATGGGTGGCCCCACCCGATGGACCCCCGGGAACCTTCCGGTGGTCCCGGTATAATACCGGTGACCCCCGAAACTCCCTCGATGGCCGAAACTGCTTTTCCTATATATAATTCTTCACCTCCGGACCATTCCGGAACTCCTCATGACGTCCGGGATCTCATCCGGGACTCCGAACAACATTCGGGTTACTGCACATACATATCCCTACAACCCTAGCGTCACCGAACCTTAAGTGTGTAGACCCTACGGGTTCGGCAGACATGTAGACATGACCGAGATTGCTCTCCAGTCAATAACCAACAGCGGGATCTGGATACCCATGTTGGCTCCCACATGCTCCTCGATGATATCATTGGATGAACCACGATGTCGAGGATTCAAGCAACCCCGTATACAATTCCCTTTGTCAATCGGTATGTTACTTGCTTGAGATTCGATCGTCGGTATCCCAATACCTCGTTCAATCTTGTTACCGGCAAGTCACTTTACTCGTACTGTAATGCATGATCCCGTGACCAGACACTTGGTCACTTTGAGCTCATAATGATGATGCATTACCGAGTGGGCCCAGTGATACCTCTCCGTCATACGGAGTGACAAATCCCAGTCTTGATCCGTGTCAACCCAACAGACACTTTCGGAGATACCCGTAGTATACCTTTATGGTCACCCAGTTATGTTGTGACATTTGGTACACCTAAAGCACTCCTACAGTATCCGGGAGTTACACGATCTCATGGTCTAAGGAAAAGATACTTGACATTGGAAAACTCTAGCAAACGAACTATACGATCTTGTGCTATGTTTAGGATTGGGTCTTGTCCATCACATCATTCTCCTAATGATGTGATCTCGTTATCAATGACATCCAATGTCCATAGTCAGGAAACCATGACTATCTGTTGATCAACGAGCTAGTCAACTAGAGGCTTACTAGGGACATGTTGGTGTCTATTATTCACACATGTATTACGATTTCCGGATAACACAATTATAGCATGAATAAAAGACAATTATCAGGAACAAGGAAATATAATAATAATGCTTTTATTATTGCCTCTAGGGCATATTTCCAACAGTCTCCCACTTGCACTAGAGTCAATAATCTAGTTACATTGTGATGAATCGAACACCCATGGAATTCTGGTGTTGATCATGTTTTGCTCTAGGGAGAGGTTTAGTCAACGGATCTGCTACATTCAGGTCCGTATGTACTTTACAAATATCTATGTCTCCATCTTGAACATTTTCACGAATGGAGTTGAAGCGATGCTTGATGTATCTTGTCTTCTTGTGAAACCTGGGCTCCTTGGCAAGTGCAATAGCTCCAGTGTTGTCACAGAAGAGCTTGATCGGCCCCGACGCATTGGGTATAACTCCTAGGTCGGTGATGAACTCCTTCACCCAAATTGCTTCATGTGCTGCCTCCGAGGCTTCCATGTACTCCGCTTCACATGTAGATCCCGCCACGACGCTCTGCTTGCAACTGCACCAGCTTACTGCCCCACCATTCAAAATATACACGTATCCGGTTTGTGACTTAGAGTCATCCAGATCTGTGTCGAAGCTAGCGTCGACGTAACCCTTTACGATGAGCTCTTCGTCACCTCCATAAACGAGAAACATTTCCTTAGTCCTTTTCAGGTACTTCAGGATATTCTTGACCGCTGTCCAGTGTTCCTTGCCGGGATTACTTTGGTACCTTCCTACGAAACTTACGGCAAGGTTTACATCAGGTCTGGTACACAGCATGGCATACATAATAGAACCTATGGCTGAGGCATAGGGGATGACACTCATCTCTTCTATATCTTCTGCCGTGGTCGGACATTGAGCTGAGCTCAATTTCACACCTTGTAACATAGGTAAGAACCCCTTCTTAGACTGATCCATATTGAACTTCTTCAATATCTTATCAAGGTATGTGCTTTGTGAAAGACCTATGAGGCGTCTCGATCTATCTCTATAGATCTTGATGCCTAATATATAAGCAGCTTCTCCAAGGTCCTTCATTGAAAAACTCTTATTCAAGTAGGCCTTAATGCTGTCCAAGAGTTCTATATCATTTCCCATCAAAAGTATGTCATCTACATATAATATGAGAAATGCTACAGAGCTCCCACTCACTTTCTTGTAAACGCAGGCTTCTCGATAAGTCTGTGTAAACCCAAACGCTTTGATCATCTCATCAAAGCGAATGTTCCAACTCCGAGATGCTTGCACCAGCCCATAGATCGAGCGTTGGAGCTTGCACACCTTGTCAGCATTCTTAGGATCGACAAAACCTTCCGGCT
>NW_021257341.1:1694-5941 GCF_002162155.2 Triticum dicoccoides | reverse complement strand
AACATCTACGCCCACAACAAATTGTGTTCTACTCACGCAAGAAGAACTACGCATAAACCTGGCTCATGATGCCACTGTTGGGGAACGTTGCAGAAAACAAAAAATTTCCTACGGTTTCACCAAGATCCATCTATGATTTCATCTAGCAACGAGTGATTGGATTGCATCTACATACCTTTGTAGATCACGCGCAGAAGCGTTCAAAGAACGGGGATGAGGAAGTCGTACTCGACGTGATCCAAATCACCGAAGATCCTAGCGCCGAACGGACGGCACCTCCGTGTTCAACACACGTATGGTCAGCGTAACGTCTCCTTCTTCTTGATACAGCAAGGGGGAAGGAGAGGTTGAGGAAGATGGCTCCAGCAGCAGCACGACGGCGTGGTGGTGATGGAGCTGCAGTACTCCGGCAGGGCTTCGCCAAGCTCTATGGAGAAGGGAGAGGTGTAGGAGAGGGAGAGGGAGGCACCAATGGCGTAGGGGAGAGGCCCTCCCTCCCCCCACTATATATAGGGAGCCTAGGGGGGCGCCGGCCCTAGGAGATGCAATCTCCTAGGGGGGGCGGCGGCCAAGGGGGGTGGAGTGCCCCCCAAGGCAAGTGGGGAGCCCGCCCACCCTAGGGTTTCAACCCTAGGCGCAAGGGGTGGGCCTTGGGGGCGCACCAGCCCACTAAGGGCTGGTTCCCCTCCCCACTTCAGCCCATGGGGCCCTCCGGGATGGGTGGCCCCACCCGGTGGACCCCAGGGAACCTACCGGTGGTCCCGGGACAATACCGGTGACCCCCGAAACTCCCCCGATGGCCGAAACTGCTCTTCCTATATATAATTCTTTACCTCCGGACCATTCCGAAACTCCTCGTGACATCCGGGATCTCATCCGGGACTCCGAACAACATTTGGGTTACTGCACATACATATCCCTACAACCCTAGCGTCACCGAACCTTAAGTGTGTAGACCCTACGGGTTCGGGAGACATGTAGACATGACCGAGATTGCTCTCCGGTCAATAACCAACAGCGGGATCTGGATACCCATGTTGGCTCCCACATGCTCCTCGATGATCTCATCAGATGAACCACGATGTTGAGGATTCAAGCAACCCCGTATACAATTCCCTTTGTCAATCGGTATGTTACTTGCCCGAGATTCGATCGTCGGTATCCCAATACCTCGTTCAATCTCGTTACCGGCAAGTCACTTTACTCGTACCGTAATGCATGATCCCGTGACCAGAAACTTGGTCACTTTGAGCTCATAATGATGATGCATTACCGAGTGGGCCCAGTGATACCTCTCCGTCATACGGAGTGACAAATCCCAGTCTTGATCCGTGTCAACCCAACAGACACTTTCGGAGATACCCGTAGTATACCTTTATGGTCACCCAGTTACGTTGTGACGTTTGGTACACCCAAAGCACTCCTACAGTATCCGGGAGTTACACGATCTCATGGTCTAAGGAAAAGATACTTGACATTGGAAAACTCTAGCAAACGAACTATACGTTCTTGTGCTATGTTTAGGATTGGGTCTTGTCCATCACATCATTCTCCTAATGATGTGATCTCGTTATCAATGACATCCAATGTCCATAGTCAGGAAACCATGACTATCTGTTGATCAACGAGCTAGTCAACTAGAGGCTTACTAGGGACATGTTGGTGACTATTATTCACACATGTATTACGATTTCCGGATAACACAATTATAGCATGAATAAAAGACAATTATCATGAACAAGGAAATATAATAATAATGCTTTTATTATTGCCTCTAGGGCATATTTCCAACAATTTGAATCTATGGTAAAAATACAAGAATGCAAAACAGAAAAGAAATACTACATGTTTTTTTAGGGTAAGCATTAAGCTTTATTACGAAACAGTCTGGGCAATATCGCCCATTACACAATCAGCCACAATGGCTGGAATTACATGATCAGCAACTAGAAGATCGCCAACAGGGCAAGCAAGTCCTAACCTGGCCAAGTGGTGCGCTGGCACGTTTACTTCGCGTCTACAGTGGCTAAACACGCAGAAGGAGAACCACAACCGGGCTTGCACCTTTATGTCCTCAATGGCCTGCGCTTGTCGGGAGAAATCCGGAGACCGCCTGTTCAGGGCCTGTTCAAGTAGCAAGGCATCCATCTCAACATTTAGTCGCACGACTCCCAGCTCTGCCGCCAGGTCGAGCGCGTGCTCCACGGCCACCAGTTCTGTAGTGAAAGCATCTGCGGCATAATCAACTCGACCGGCCCGCTCAACTACCACCCCTCCAGTATGATCCCGCGCAACTACGCCCCAGCCCCCTTGCATGCCATCGGGAGTGAAAGCCCCGTCCATGTTGAATTTAATAGTATCCTCTGGAGGAGGGGACCAGCACGTCACGCTTGCTGGCGGGGAGGGTGTTTTGCAGAAACACCCCTGGTACTCTCCGGCGGTGCATGCAACTCTAGCCGCGAACTGCATGTGATCCATCGGCTTGTCTCCCTCACGGACTTTGTTGCGCTGACTCCACCATTGCCACCACATGATGATAACCACCATCCGGTCCTTCTCCGGGATCTACCACAGAACTTGCAAAGTGGAGTCTACCGTATTGCACTCAGTCAATCTTTGTCGAACATGTTCCAGTTCAAGCTCCCGCCAGACTTTCTTAACCTCATGGCACTCCACAAACAAATGCTTTGCCGTCTCGTTTCTCATGTTGCACAGGAAATAGTTATGGTTCTCAATCGCCATTCCTCTCCTGCATAAGATATCCTTCGAGGCGAGCGTGTTGTGTGCAAGACGCCACATGAAATGCCTCACCTTCCCCGGGCACGGCAGCTTCCACAAGCGTTTCCATTTAGCTTCTCCTCCGGCATCTAGATCCCCCCCACCATTCGGTGCTCCATTCACCTACGCATTCTCCGGCTCGAACAGTGCTTGTTTCAGCTTATACGCTTGCTTGACCGAGAACACGCCCTTAGCGTCAAAGTGCCATGCGAGGAAATCCACTGCCCCATCTCGAGGTGGCATCTGAAGAATCAGGTTGGCATCCTCCTCCCAAAACATATCAGTGACCAGCTCCGTGTCCCATTTACCCGTGGTTGGATCGATGAGCTCAGCTACTTTGGTGAGGAGATTACCCCCTCGGGGCGTGATGACCCGCCTCGACCAAGCCCTGGGTATCCAGGGGTCATCCCAAATATGAATACTCTCCCCATCCCCCACACACCAAATCATTTCCTGCTTAACCAGCTCAATACCATAGGTGATACTGCGCCATGCATACGACATATTTGAGCTCTCCCCAGCCTCAAGGATAGAGCTGTCCGGGAAATACTTGGCCTTCATGAGTTGTGCACACAAGCTGTTTGGTTGCTCAATCATACGCCATACTTGCCTGGCTAGCATAGAAATATTAAAATCATGAATATCTCTGAAGCCAAGGCCACCTCTGCCCTTAGATCTTGTTAGCTTTTGCCAGCTCACCCAATGGACCTTGTTATCTTTATCTTGCTGGCTCCACCAGTATCTAGCAATCATAGAGCTTAACTCTTCACAAAAGGTCTTGGTGAGATAGAACACAGACATTGCAAATGTCGGAACCGCCTGCGCCACCCCTTTTACTAGGATTTCCTTGCCTTGCCGAGATAGTGTCCTCTCATTCCAGCCCTGCATATGATTCCAAATGCGATCTTTTAGGTAAGTGTCACACCCTAGCTAGTTATGCATTAGAGTGTTGCATCATGTTTACTCATTCATCAGAAACTTGAAATGGGGATGACAGAACCCCCAGTCCCCTCTGAAACCAACTAGGGTTTACTAAAATAATTTTTCAATGAACCTGAAATGCCCTTCTAAAATGCCCATCATTTTTGCCTTGGTTCAGAACCCCTGCCAAAAGTGGTGCACATTTTCCTAGGCCATCCTAGGGTTTTGAATTAAATCATAACTATTTGAATTTGGGCATTTAAAATTATATAAAATATTTAAATGCTCAAATATCTCCAAACTAAAATGTTTCATGTTGGAAATAATCCAACTATGGACCAGGAGTAGTTTGGTGATTTTTGGAGTTGCCTAGGTATTTTATTTAATTCAACAAAGTTGCAGTTATATTAAATAAAAACAGAAAACAGAAAAGAAAGGGGAAGACTTACCTGTGCGGCCCAGCCAGCTGGCCGGCCCAGCCAGCAACCGACCCAGCCCAGCACTGTGCTGGCCCGTGCCAGCCAGCTGCTTCCCCTCGCCAGAGCAGG
>NW_021257341.1:0-1273 GCF_002162155.2 Triticum dicoccoides | reverse complement strand
ATGAGGGATCATCTTATTTACTACCGTCGTTCTAAGTAAACAAGATGCAAAAACATGATAAACATCACATGCAATCAAATAATAAAAGTGACATGATATGGCCAATATCACATAGCTCCTTTGATCTCCATCTTGGGGCTCCATGATCATCTTGTCACCGGCATGACACCATGATCTCCATCATCATGATCTCCATCATCGTGTCTCCATGAAGTTGCTCGCCAACTATTACTTCTACTACTATGGCTAACGCGTTTAGCAATAAAGTAAAGTAATTTACATGGCGTTTCTCAATGACACGCAGGTCATACAAAAAATAAAGACAACTCCTATGGCTCCTGCCGGTTGTCATACTCATCGACATGCAAGTCGTGATTACTATTACAATAGCATGAACATCTCATACATCACATATATATCATTCATCATTCATCACAACTTTGGCCATATCATATCACAAAGCACTTGCTGCAAAAACAAGTTAGACGTCCTCTAATTGTTGTTGCAAGTTTTACGTGGCTGCAAGAGGGTTCTAGCAAGAACATTTTCTTACCTACGTGAAAGCCACAACATGATTTGTCAACTTCTATTTACCCTTCATAAGGACCCTTTTCATCGAATCCGCTCCAACTAAAGTGGGAGAGACAGACACCCGCACACCTTATGCAACTAGTGCATGTTAGTCGGTGGAACCGGTCTCACATAAGCGTACATGTAAGGTTGGTCCGGGCCGCTTCATCCCACAATACCGTTGAAGCAAGATAAGACTAGTAGCGGCAAGAAGGTTGACAACATCTACGCCCACAACAAATTGTGTTCTACTCACGCAAGAAGAACTACGCATAAACCTGGCTCATGATGCCACTGTTGGGGAACGTTGCAGAAAACAAAAAATTTCCTACGGTTTCACCAAGATCCATCTATGATTTCATCTAGCAACGAGTGATTGGATTGCATCTACATACCTTTGTAGATCACGCGCAGAAGCGTTCAAAGAACGGGGATGAGGAAGTCGTACTCGACGTGATCCAAATCACCGAAGATCCTAGCGCCGAACGGACGGCACCTCCGTGTTCAACACACGTATGGTCAGCGTAACGTCTCCTTCTTCTTGATACAGCAAGGGGGAAGGAGAGGTTGAGGAAGATGGCTCCAGCAGCAGCACGACGGCGTGGTGGTGATGGAGCTGCAGTACTCCGGCAGGGCTTCGCCAAGCTCTATGGAGAAGGGAGAGGTGTAGGAGAGGGAGAGGGAGGCACCAATGGCGTAGGGG
>NW_021257340.1:0-1175 GCF_002162155.2 Triticum dicoccoides | reverse complement strand
CCCCCCCCCCCTCTCCTCTTCTTTGGACCAAACTCAGATGTTTGGAGCTATTTTATACGTTGTGTATTGTAACACCCAATTTTGTTCTAGACCAGATACTTAGGCTCAAGTTTGCCCAGGCTTCGCAAAATTTCTAGCTCTGCCACTGAGTTAAATTAATCTACAATTAACAGGAATTCACGGATGACTATTACTGTAGTATTTCCTGACCGTGTATTGATACTGTGAGCAAATCAATACATCTCACGAGCGGGGCAATGATGGGGAGGACAAAGGCTCTGGCCTCGCTAAATATATCTCAATACGCTATAGTGTGCTATTAGCGACGCTATAGCGCGCTATTTTTTTCAGTGTGTAGAACACATGGCTTTAGTGAAAATTTCAATTAGTCCAATTAGATGTAGACCAAATTTTCTATTGGAACCACCAAGCGTATACACTTGTAGGACAAAGCTCAAGGAAGAACTTCAATGGATTATATACAGGGCCAAAAGGAAGGGCTATGCGGGGTTTGCACATTGGATCAAGGCATTCAGATAACCAACTTACTTTTGGGTTTGGTACAGTTCTTTTTCTCTAGGCTGTATAGTAAAAAGGAAACAAAGCAAAATAACTGAACAGTAAAATAATCAATATATTTGAGAACAAATTCAAAAATTCTGAACTTTTTATGTACCAAAACATTGAAAACAAAATTCACTGCTTCCAAAGTTTCATCACCGGATGACACTCGTGGAAGGTGTGGCAAAAAAAATGATGCTCCAAAATGCTTTTGAAAATAACATTTTGGAACAATTTTTTTTTGCCATATCTTCCACGAATGTCATCCGGTGATGAAATATTGCAAGCAATGACAACTTTTGTCAATGTTTAACACGGAAATGGTTTAGAATTATTTGAAAAAAATTCCTTTTTTTATATTACTGTTTGCCCGAGCTCACATGAGCTCGGGATCAGAACAACCATGTCCAAGTCCATGGGTCTTTAACTAATACCCACAACTCAAAAGGTGATGAATAACAAAAAAAACACGCAATTACAATGATGAATCAGTTGATGCGAAATCTTACATGTGGGGATTAGTTCGTTTTAGCTGGGGTCTGCCAGTTCTCCCAACCAGACGGTGAGGAGGGAGCTCGCCAGCTTGCGCAGAAGAGAGAGGAGAGGGGGGGGGG
>NW_021257339.1:0-1605 GCF_002162155.2 Triticum dicoccoides | reverse complement strand
GGCTCCATCTTGCAAAGGCTAATAAAATGTTGCACGAGATTACCAGCAGAACTTGACGGAGATTTTGGAAACTCCAATCACCATTTTGTGCAGTTCCACCAAAATTGAGAGATGTTGCCCACGTGACATTTTAGTTGAACTGCACAAGACACTCATTCCAAAAAAAGTGTTTTGTGCAGTTCACCAAAAGGTCACAAAAGCAACAAGGTGAAATGGATATCCCTATCTGCACAAAATGATAGAAAGTAAACAGTTGCTGGCCAGGAAGAATATATGAAACATATACAAAATGAAAAGAAGCATCTAAATTATGTTCATGTCAATCACGCAAGGACAGTAGAAATTTTAAAACGTCAGCAATGCTTCATGTTACCAGAAGCATTACGATCAACAATGAGATTCCTCAGATATGGGATTACTTTAATGGTGGCATTGTTTTTTACCAGACACAGTAAATCAACAGCAGCTAAAGAGTTGGTTTAAGGGCATGGGACCATGGGGACACCAGGACACTCAGCAGCGTAAAGGAGCAACTTACTTATCATACTGGGGAAAACAGCAGGAGTGCCATTTGTAACACAGTTTAATTGCATCTTATCACTGGAGGCATTAGATTAACAATAACACTGGTTAGACATGTCCCTAAGGTAACAGTGTGATCGCTTCATTTTACATGCGCCCTTACAGCAAAAGGTTGGTTTACCCGCAAAAAAACAGCAAAAGGTTGGTATAAGGACATGTGACAGTGGACGCATCAGCACAATGTACCTACAAGGAGGCATAAAGTGGTGATGTCAAGCTTGTTCATGCTATGTGAGGGAACCATACCTAATCCCGGGGACCTTTTACTATGTGAGGGCAGCAAATCTAATCCTGGAGACCTTTTACTATGTGAGGGCAGCAAATTTAATCCTGAGACCTTTTACTATGTGAGGGCAGCAAATCTAATCCTGAGACCTTTTACTATGTGATGGCAGCAAATCTAATCCTGAGACCTTTTACTATGTGAAGGCAGCAAATCTAATCCAGGAGACCTTTCACTATGTGATGGAAGCAAATCTAATCCTGGACATACTCTGTTGACTTGTCCACCAGCCACCACTTTCTATTCTTTTTTCAACCAATAATAGATCTGTTCCTTATCCAGTTTGTACTGCGTTTTCCCATTATTTCCCTTTTCAACCAAGAGACCGGTTGGGTATCCGGTCTCTAGTACTTTCACCATATTATTTCCTCTTTGAATCAAGTCCTGGATTCATGCTACAACTTTCCCCCTTCTTTGTTGTTTAAAAAAGCCCTAGATTCGAATGCATGAAGTAGCTTTACCTCTAATAATACTAAAAATTTAGGTGGCTTTGGAAGAGCTGATGGGAGTAGAAAAAGATGCACATGCAGACACGTGGGGAGCTGGGGCAGTAGAGAAAGGCCACTTTCGAAGAACTTATACCTGAGGGTCGCCGGGATGTCGGCGGCGGCAGGTCGGATCTGCGGATAATACAGCAGGGAGGAAGAAGGGTTGGAGGACCTCCCGATCCGGCGGTGTGTCGGAGAGAACGGCACGGGAAGAGGATCGGGCCCCTCCGGCAGCTTTGGGTTTCCTCCCTC
>NW_021257338.1:0-953 GCF_002162155.2 Triticum dicoccoides | reverse complement strand
ATCAAGTTACAATCCAGCTTCTGGTCTGCTCTACCCTGAAGTATTACCTTCTTTATGACAGGAATTTCATGAGAATTGCACCACCTTTTGTGAATTCTTGACATAGTGATACTTCTCGCCATCCTTTTTCATTCCTCGGTTCCGTGTTGATGCAACCGGAATACCGACAAATGAATTGTGATGTGTGAAATCAATACTCCTAGCAACCTCGTTGCTTGGTAGTTAAAGGATAATAATTTTATTCTTAGTATGTTGGTTATTGAATCACCATTCTAAGATTGATCGTGCTACCTAGTCCTTATTTCCTGGTGCACTCTTTGATTGATGAGTTAGGATTTGTCAAGTCCTCGCTCATTTGATCATATCATCTTGCCCTGAAAAGCAAGATTGTTCTCGAGCTTAGTAACATATCGGTGGTTCGTGATTTTCCGAAGATCTTCTCGAAAGTACTACCAGGTCGTCACCTGACCGTTATGTTGAGCCCGTGATTAAGTTGGTTTCTTATGAACCACCTTCTTTCCAAGAATCGGTGTTAGATATCCCTGAGCTAGTTGGTTAAGCTGGACAACAACTTGGAGAGTTGGAAGATAAAAACTTGTCTGACTTAGTTCGTTCCAAAGGGATATTCTTGTGTAGTGTGTGTTGAAGAAAGATGATATCTTCATCGATTGGTCCCTGTGATCAGTTGCTGGACCTATTGTCTTATCAATCCCTTGATTTGAGTGTGGGCTATCGTCAAATCAAATCAGTACCAACGATGCTCGTAATGTTGTCCTACTCGTGGTTGATCCCTCGAGCATACACCATTACATCTTTGGTCTGACCAATGCTATCACCGTGTTCACATGATGGTGGAAGTCCAGTGATATGGAAATTCCGATGAGTTGCTGTTGAGCCCATCAGTAGCATTTTGTCTCCCCCCATGAATCATGTTGAACATCAACCTAGTGTTG
>NW_021257337.1:0-2711 GCF_002162155.2 Triticum dicoccoides | reverse complement strand
CAACATTCACAATCTGAAATCAATATCAATAGATGTGTCATGACTTAAAGTTTCATATTGTATAACTTAAGCATGGCAGATGTTGATATTTTTTCATATAAATACGGTCAAACTTTGTGAAGTTTGACTTCAGAGAATTTTAATATGCAGAGTAAAAAGGACTGGAGGAAGTACTCCCTATGATCCTAATTAATTGACTCATACTTAGTACAACTTTAGTACAAAGTTGTACTAAGTATGCGTCAATTAATATGGATCGGAGGGAGTACGATTTTTTTGAATCAAAGGAGCACAAAGATCCAAATGCACTCAGACTAAATTTGACCGACCTTTCATTCAAAATAAAACCCACCATATGGATCCTGAAACCAACTACATTTACTCTTTGGATTTGCTATATTATTATGGTACGAAATGAATCTTCATTCTCAGAATAATTATGGAACTCATTAAATGTATACAATGAGAGTACATTTATTTGTTGATTCACTAAATATTTTGTACATCTATGCGAGTATGCGGCAACTAGTATTCATCAGATCCTTCATTTATTTATTTGGTTTGCTATTATACTCATGTAGTAAAAGGAATAAATATGGCATAATTAAGGCAGATTTTTCAACAGTGGCGTCCACAAATAAGAAGAGTCGCCATGATGCACCAACACAACAACACCTTGCTAGGTGCAAAGTGCAAACAACAATGGTGAGCGCCACAACATCCACAATTGTGGAAGTCACCTCATCTTCTTCATATCCGCCGAATCATTCTTCCCTTTGATTTACTTTATGTGGGGGAATATATTTGGTCTCTGAACAATTATTCAAGTTTGGGTTTGTCCCCCTCACCTCTGAAACAATATACGCTTGACCCTTAGCTTTCAAAATCGGATAAATGCTGTCCCACAACCCTACCCAGAGTGGTCACTGTCGCATAATATTGGTTGCAGATATCTCTCAATATACATTTTTTTTGCTGATTTGCTATTCCATTGCTGGTCATTTATAATACTCCATCTCACGGAAATTAATGGCAGTACATTCACTATTTATTTATTGTAAGAGCACATTTATTACTCGATCTGTAGGATTCTGTTTCAAAATTTTTCCAACATAAAGAAAAATGTTAGTAACTTGGATCTAAACTCAGCGGAAGTATCAAGTGCATTTATTTGTTGCTGCATTGCACATTTCATGACTAAATCACTGTTTGATGAGCTATATTCATTTGATTTGTTGTTACATTTGATGCAGCGAAAGAAATAGATATACCATCACGAAGGCGCATCATATCATAAAGATTTTCTCTTGTGCATATCTTATAGATATATAAGAAAGAGTTGAGTGTACTGCACCAACAGAACAGAGACAACGCCTAGCTAGTTGCAAACCGAAAACCACAATGGCAAGCGCAGCAACATCCGTAGCTATTGTTCTTATTGTGCTCGCCGGCGTGTCCTCCGGCCTCCCTGCCACCTATGCTGACACCAACGTGGCCGCCCGGATGTGCATGAAGACCATGAACCCCATGCTGTGCATGGTCGTTCTGAAGGTCAACCCAAAGAGCGCCTACGCCTCCACGGAGCAGGACGTCGGCAGCGTCGCGCTGCAGATCGCGAGTGACACCGCTGAGTACAACGTCGGGGTCATCAACAACCTAAATAGGGGCAGCCTAGGCAAGCCCGAGGGTGGCGCGCTGGCGCAATGCCTCTGGGCCTATCAGGACGCCGACAACAATCTCAAACACAACGCCCGAACCGGTTTCGACCGTGGGGACTACGTCGGTGCGATGGCTCTCGTTTCGGGCGCCCAGATCGTCGGGGATATCTGCGAGAATGCGTTCAAGATGATCGGCAAGAACTCCCCCGTGTCAAAGATAGATCGCCAGATGACTGAGCGATGTGGCGTCGCGGCGGAACTCATTGGCCTGCTTACCCACAAGTGATCGATCCTATATAAATCTTGGCTCATATGTGTGCGCTCCCTTCAATAATTAGTGAGTTGTTCATGTAGCGACATATTTTGGCATTGATGAAATTGTGAATTATCGAGCTTAACAACACACAAAACACAAACTTACCAAGTAGACAACTAGTGCCTACAAGCGACCAAGCATGCATGATGCATGTATCAATGATGACATATGTTCGCTCATCTAGGTCACCGAACTAACAGGGTTTCTTTGACAACAATTTCAATCTCGTCAATCGAGATCGTAAACTTTTTTGGCGGCGGCACACATCAGGTGCTATATTTTAAGTTAGATCTGTTCGGCACAAATTAATTTCTTTGAGAATTGTTTCTGCCGGCTCGTGCAATTTTGTTTGCATCTATATCTATATCTATATCTATACCAATATAAAAAGACCCAAAGGGGCAGATCCAATTAATCTCGGTCATCAAATCATGTCAATCCAATGACCTAGACTGTTTCAATGTCGAGTGCTCAACACGTTTAGCGTGCAGTTAATTTCATGCCAAATATACTCCTGATGTTAATCACATAATAACACACAAATAATATCTTACTTAATATCCGCATGCACTTAATATACTTTCAAATTAACGTTCATTGCACGTACACATTGACTATTACTATTAGAAATGAAAGAATGTGTGGGCCATACGGTTGCCTTGCATGGCCATCCACCCACTAGTTGCAGTCACTCAAATCGCATCACGGTGGTTAGACCCAAGTAGTCCCTTTTTTTT
>NW_021257336.1:0-1245 GCF_002162155.2 Triticum dicoccoides | reverse complement strand
TCTAGCCCGTAGACCGCGAAAGGCCAAGTATTAGGGATAGTTCTTAGGGCTATGGGTGGCATATGGCTTTGATTGGCAAAGAACTAGCACCCGACACAGCGCTGTACAAGGGCCTGTGCATCTGCTCTGGCCTTGGGCCAAAAGAAACCTATACTGAAGGCCTTGCTTATGAGGGCCTGAGCTGCGGCGTGATGGCCACTGAGGCCAGCATGTATTTCAGCCAAGAGCTGCCGCCCTCCTCTTCGGAGATACATCTTTGAAGAACTCCAGTAGTACTTTTCTTGTAGAGTTCTCCTTCGTGAATTTTGTAGGCTTTGGAGCATTGAATTATGCGACGGGCCTCGTTCTGGTCATCAGGGAGCTCCTGCCTATTAAGGTAGGCTAGGAAAGGTTCAGTCCATGGAGCGATTACCGCCATGAATACATGGGCGGAAGGTGTTGGCTCAATGCCTGACCCCCGGTGATGTCCGAGTCGTCTTTGGCATTCGGGGGTGTGGTCAGAGCCGGACTGGTATTTCCGCTCTCATCCTGCCATACCACGGATGGCTTGAAAAGCCTTTCCATGAAGGTGTTAGGCGGGATGGGGTCATGTTTAGCGCCCATTCGAGCAAGGATGTCCGTTGTCTGATTGATGTCTCGGGCCACATGGTGGAATTCAAGCCCTTCAAATTGAGCTGATATTTTGAGTATGGCGTTGCGGTAGGCCGCCATCTTCGGATCTTTTGCACCGAATTCTCCATTAATTTGAGATATCTCGAGGTTAGAATCCCCACGCACCTCAAGGCGTTGTATGGCCATAGAAACGGCCATCTAAAGCCCATGCAGCAGTGCTTCATATTCTGTCGCGTTATTGGAGTCCGTATACATGATTTGTAATACATAACGGACTGTGTCCCCTTCAGGGGATATTAGGATGACACCAGCCCCCAATCTGGCTAACATTTTAGAGCCGTTAAAGTACATCACCCAGTTAGAATATGTGTTGTACTCTTTAGGGAGTTCGGCTTCTGTCCATTCGGCGACGAAGTCAGCCAACAACTGAGATTTAATAGCTCGGCGTGGCTTGTATGTTATTTCAAATGGCAAGAGTTCGATAGCCCATTTGGCAATGCGGCCGATGGCGTCTCAGTTGTTTATGATGCCGTTGAGTGGAACTTCGGAAGCCACCGTGATCGAGCACTCTTGAAAGTAGTGTCGCAGCTTCCGAGATGCCATGAAAACCGCATAGGCTATCTTTTGATAGTG
>NW_021257335.1:0-617 GCF_002162155.2 Triticum dicoccoides | reverse complement strand
GATCCAACCGAGAGAGGGAGGAGGAGGCCGGGAGGTGCTGGGCCGGCGAGGTGGCGTCGCGGAGGAGGATGGAGGCGCGGTGGGTGTGGCGATGGGAGGCGTCGGGAGCGCGGGATCGATCCCGATCCAGATCGGATCGGGAGGGGGGGAGTGGCGACGTGGGGAGGGGGGTTAGGGTTTCGGTGCCCCCCCCCCCCTGGAGGGGTTATTGGCCTGGGTCTGGGCCGGCCTGGCCGGCCTGGTGGCCAGCTGGGCCGGTTGGCCCATCGAGTGGGGGTTTCTCTTCTTCCTTTTTTTTGATAGATTTAGGTTTTAGTTTTTCTGTTTTGTTTTATTTATTTTCTTTATCTATTTTCTTTTCTATTTTATTCTTTTAATTTCTGTTTTATAAAAGATAAATACAACTCCTAAATTAATGTTATAATTTATTCTACTGCCCCAAAAAGTTTGACACCTAATAAAAATAGTTTGCATTATTATTAATTATAAAAGGCATTTAATTAATTGTCACAGCTGCTGTTTTAATTACCCTAGAGCCTTTAAACATATTATAAAATTGTGGTTTCTCCACAATAATTACCTGTGCATTATTTTGTTCACTCCGAACATTTTAGTTT
>NW_021257334.1:0-1772 GCF_002162155.2 Triticum dicoccoides | reverse complement strand
GGCCGCCCGTCTGGGACCGGTCAGCGAGGGCCTGCCGGGCCAGCGTGCAGACATGGAAGGTGTGGACGTCCCATGAAGGCACCCCGAGGACGCCGAGCAGCTCGTCGAGGGTGCGCTCACGCGCGCCGGTGGCCCACAGCGAGAGCGCCGCGTAGAGGCACAGCGGCGAGAAGACCAGGTTGCCGCTCCTATCGGCGTCGGCGGCGAGGCGCTTGTTTAGGCGGAGGGTGAAGGCCTGCAGGCTGTCGCGGGCAGCGGCGCGCCCGGCCTCCTCCCACTGGGCTATGGCGGCGCGCTCGTCCTCGACCCATTGGGCTAGGTCGTCGGCGTGATCGACCTCGGATTTGGGCAACATGGACGCCCACCTAATGGTCGTGGCAGCAGTCAAGGCGGTGAAACAGATGGCGTTCCTCGTCGAATGGCTTGTTCCACTTGGCCTTGAAGTAGATGGCGTTGACAAGCACCTGGTCGGTGAGGCGGGACAACACGTCACGGCCAATCAGGGTGGGGATGAGGTCGTTTGTCAACGCCGCCACCCATGCGTTGATCTGCTCCTTTGCCTCCTCCGGCTGCATGTACATAACGATAATCATCATATATCTACATGCCACAGTTCAATCATAATAGAGTACTATTAATTGTGTTGCACATCGTTGTGCTAAAGCAGCTCTTCAACTAGAGAGTGTTGTAAATTACTTTAAGGGCAGTTGCAAAGAGTTTAATCCTCTAGAGGGTCCAATCCCTGCGGGTATTGGAGCACGAAAGCCAGATCACCATCACTGTCGCGCACCATCTCCCTCCCTTGGCCAGGGATCATATTGTTTCGAACTAGTGATCATAGGGTGAGGTTTTTAGTTGTGTTTTTGGTACCCAATTGTCAGTAGTGAGGTGGTGGAGTTGTCGCTGTCGTGCAATAAGTCCTTCATGTCTCCTCCTTCTCATGATGGTGCCTTTTGACAACCTTTGGAAGCGTGTGTCCGAGATCTGGTTCTCCAGATTTTGTTGTCTTTTGCAGTTTGTCTAAGTGGCTTTGTTCTACCGACTGGATGGGGCGTATGTGTTTCTCCGGCTCTGGTATCGACCGACGAAGGTTGGCCAGTTTCAGTCTCAATCGGAAGTGTCGGTGTCAAAACCGGCGGATTTCGGGTAGGGGGTCCTGAACTGTGCGTCTAAGGCGGATGGTAACAGGAGGCGGGGGACACGATGTTTACCCAGGTTCGGGCCCTCTCGATGGAGGTAATACCCTACTTCCTGCTTGATTGATCTTGATGATATGAGTACTACAAGAGTTGATCTACCACGAGATCGAAGAGGCTAAACCCTAGAAGATATCCTATGATATGATTGTTGTTGTCCTACGAACTAAACCCTCTGGTTTATATAGACATCGGAGGGGGCTAGGGTTACACAGAGTCGGTTACAAGGGAGGAGATCTACATATCCGTATTGCCAAGCTTGCCTTCCATGCCAAGGAGAGTCTCATCCGGACACGAGACGAAGTCTTCAATCTTGTATCTTCATAGTCCAACAGTCCGGCTAAGGGATATAGTCCGGCTGTCCGAGGACCCCCTAATCCAGGACTCCTTCAGTAGCCCCTGAATTAGGCTTCAATGACGATGAGTCCGGCGCGCAGATTGTCTTCGGCATTGCAAGGCGGGTTCCTCCTCCGAATACTCCATGAAAGATTTTGAACACAAGGATAGTGTTCGGCTCTGGAAAACAAATTTCACATACCATCGTAGAGAGAATAATATTTCCACAAATCTAATCTG
>NW_021257333.1:0-393 GCF_002162155.2 Triticum dicoccoides | reverse complement strand
AAGGGGCCGAACTAGTATAAACTCCCCGTGTCCCCTTGTCCGGTTTAACCCCTTTAAGCTAACCCGTTGCGATGGCTCCACGACTAAGTCCTTTCACAAGGACATCTGCCATGACAAACCCACGATAGTTGGCGCCCACCGTGGGGCTATCGCATGATGGTTTCGAGTTCTTGAAGGGCAGCTTTGATGGACTCAAGGGATACACTATGGGCCGGATGACAAAGAGACGTCGCGGAAAGCTCTACATCGACAACGCAGGATGGGGTCCCAAGGCCGATTCAATTGAACACGGGTACCGGGTCCCCTTTGGTGGGATTCACGTCTTCATCGGCAAGATTGGCGAACCAGCCCCTGAGCCGGACATCTGTACCGACATCATCGAGACGGCTCAGC
>NW_021257332.1:0-1252 GCF_002162155.2 Triticum dicoccoides | reverse complement strand
ATGCTCACAAGGGATATGCGAATGCTGCTACTGAGAAATTGACCTTCTGACGTACCAAAGGCAAGTATCCCGCCTTTTCATTTTTCCATCTTTCTAGTGCTATTTCCATAATTTTGTTCTTGCAATTTCCCCGTCTACGTAAATTGTGCAGACCCCATCAGTTTTGGAAACTAGCATCTTTCCATAGGTTTGTACAAAACAGGTAATTGACCTTCTGACGTACCATAGGAGTAGTAAATTGTTGTGAATGAATAAAGCATGGTAATAATCCAAAGCTTTGCAAAAACATTTTCACATATTATTTTCTTTAACATAGAGGTCACGATGATAGAGGTCCTCCTTTGTTGGTACATCCTCTGGGATTACGATTCTGCTATTGAAACATTGTATGTTGTTTTTATCTTCTATATGTCGACCGACATTTTTTTATCAGTTTTGGTGCCTTTCTTTATGGCCGCGTTCATTTACATTGGAAATATCATGGATGCTGATTTGTGGAGGAGATATTGCCATTAGCTTGAACAATGAGGATCTGTGTGGAATTAGGCAATCAAAGATTCACATCATATTGCAGGTATCACATGACCAAATATAATCTTTATGTTTTATATTGCATATATAATGTTTGTGATGCATCGTTCCCATGGATATTGTGCTATAAATTGTTTTATCTGGGAACCCATTTCTGTATTGATTACCTTGGTTGACAGCTTTACAATTTTAAGACATTATGTTGCTTCACTGTAAAGCAAGTTGTCTTGCGTGTTCTACTTGAGGGATGATTATTTAACAACCTACTACAATTTGATAGTACGTTGGAACATGATTTTTTGCTTAAGAAAATGTCCTTATTGTAGATTATATGTAATTAACCAGAGAAGAGCACCTCAAATCTGAGTTAGCACACCTTCGATCCAACTGATTAGATTGCACATTTGATGATGATTTTTAGCTTACAAAACTTTTCCTTCTTATTGCAGATCCTATGGAACTCTTCAACCATAGAGTAACACTTCAAGTCTGATTTAGCATACATTCAATCTAACTGACAAACAAATCTGTTGAAAGCAAGACATGTTAAATGAGAAATGATATTGACCTTTTACAGTCCACCGGGAAACGTTGGAATTGTTCATCTCCAGTTTCTATGAATAAGGTTGACATGTTTTATTAAAAACTTTCCTTTCGACCATCCAGATTTGAGGTATCTGTATCCGACTTGATCAGATTACCGCTTTCTTTTACTTAACTC
>NW_021257331.1:0-384 GCF_002162155.2 Triticum dicoccoides | reverse complement strand
AAACATAGTTTTGGTCATCTTTGCAATTAATAGGAAGTAATAAAGAAAGGGAGGTTCTCACATACAAATATACTATCTTGGACATCTTTTATGATTGTGAGCACTCATTAAAATATGACATGCTAAAAGAGTTGACATTGGACAAGGAAGACAACTAATGGGTTATGTTCTCTTATATCCGAGATAAAGTATATTGTCACGGATCATCCAACATGTTGAGCTTGCCTTTCCCTCTCATGCTAGCCAAATTCCTTACATTAAGTAGAAATTACTTGTGCTTCCGAAATACTCTTAAACCAGTTTTGCCATGCGAGTCCACCATATCTACCTATGGATTGAGTAAGATCCTTCAAGTAAGTTGTCAGTTTGTATGCAATAAAATTT
>NW_021257330.1:0-426 GCF_002162155.2 Triticum dicoccoides | reverse complement strand
ATACCCAACTTTGTACACTCTATTTATGGTTACCGGCGATTTAGTTACACCAGCAAGTAATAAAGCCAAGTTTCTCAAAAAGAGAGGTCAATTTCATGATTGCTACTCCATCAAGCACGCTACTATATTCGCACAAGATCCCATCAGCTGCCTCGCGTCACGCCAGATGATGAGCCAGCTGATGAATCACCCAAGGGCAGCTTGTTCGGAGAGTCGACGGTAATGATGACTTGTTCTTCTCCAGTGGATTCTTCCACGCTGAGCTGCAAGGCTTCAGCAGAGAAGCTACCACCCGGCTGGTTCCTCTGCCCATTGGCCTCCGTGAACAGCCTCCCTACTTCGAAGATGAGAACTCTAGCTTGGGCTTCCACCTGATAGCTGTCTGCTGCGTAGCAACTGTCCATACGGTTCATAGCTGTAGGTAAA
>NW_021257329.1:0-469 GCF_002162155.2 Triticum dicoccoides | reverse complement strand
AACAATCTAAAAAAACCTAGACTATGAGGGCCTAAAAACGATCCACACGCGTGGATCTGACGACCATCGGGGAGCCACCGGAGGACGGCGCCGGAAGATTGGCCTTTCCTGGCAGCGGGGTTCCAGACACCAGGCACGAGAGAAAAACTCTTCGTCACGCGCAACAACCTGTCCATGACATTTGGATCACTAAAGTGGATTATCCAATTGTAGGTAGTGCTCCCTCCGTCCCATAATATAAGTGTGTTTTTGCACTAGTGTGGTGTAAAAAACCCAGCCTAGGAGGGCCTAAAAACAATCCACACGCGTGGATCCGACGACCCCCGGGAGCCCCGGGGAGCCGCCGGAGGACGGCGCCGGAAGATTGACCTTTCCTGGCAGCGGGGTTCCAGCCACCAGGCACGAGAGGAAAACTCATCGTCACGCGCAACAACCTGTTCATGACATTTAGATCACTAAAGTGAATTAT
>NW_021257328.1:0-909 GCF_002162155.2 Triticum dicoccoides | reverse complement strand
GAAAGTAGAACTCGATGAAGTACTACCTCTTGAGCGGGATAGTGACGCAGCACAGGAAACCGTTCCTGTGATGCCCACACCAACTGAAGAGGAAAACCATGATAATGATCAAAGTACTTCGGATCAAGTTACTGCTGAACTTCGTAGGTCCACAAGGACACGTTCCGCACCAGAGTGGTACGGCAACCCTGTCCTGGAAATCATGTTGTTAGACAACAATGAACCTTCGAACTATGAAGAAGCAATGGCGGGCCCGGATTCCAACAAATGGCTTGAAGCCATGAAATCCGAGATAGAATCCATGTATGAAAACAAAGTATGGACTTTGACAGACTTGCCCGATGATCGGCGAGCGATAGAAAACAAATGGATCTTTAAGAAGAAGACGGACGCGGATGGTAATGTTACCATCTATAAAGCTCGACTTGTCGCTAAGGGTTATCGACAGGTTCAAGGGATTGACTACAACGAGACATTCTCACCCGTAGCGAAGCTAAAATCCGTCCGAATCATGTTAGCAATTGCCGCATACTATGATTATGAGATATGGTAGATGGACGTCAAAACAGCATTCCTTAACGGGCATCTTAAGGAAGAACTGTATATGATGCAGCCGGAAGGTTTTGTCGATCCTCGGAATGCTAACAAAGTATGCAAGCTCCAGCGATCCATTTATGGACTGGTGCAAGCATCTCGGAGTTGGAACATTCGCTTTGATGAGATGATCAAAGCGTTTGGGTTTATGCAGACTTATGGAGAAGCCTGCGTTTACAAGAAAGTGAGTGGGAGCTCTGTAGCATTTCTCATATTATATGTAGATGACATACTCCTGATGGGAAATAATATAGAATTTCTGGACAGCATTAAGGCCTACTTGAATAAGTGTTTTTCAATGAAGGACCTTGGAGA
>NW_021257327.1:0-1720 GCF_002162155.2 Triticum dicoccoides | reverse complement strand
ATGTTGAGTAAGTAATTGAAAAAAGTTGAATAAATATTTGAAACATGTTGAACAAGTATTTTAAAAAATCTTGAATAGGTATTTGAAAAAATATTGATCATGTATAAAACATGTTGAACAAGTATTTGAAAAATGTTGAACAAGTATATAAGAATGTAAAATGAAATACAAAAAGAAACAAAGAAGAACCAAAAAAGGAAACTGAAAAAGAAACAAAATAAACCAAACAAAAAATAAAATGGAAAAAAACTTAAGAAGCAAATGAAAAACCCAGGAGGAGAAACAAACAAAAGGAAACAAAAAATTAAAAATGAGAGGAGAAAAAACAGCTTGACTCGTTTCAAGTAGGAGAAAAATGGAAATTAACTGGTCCGTGTCGCCTCAAGTATAACGCGCCGTAGATTTTGTCAAAATGTTGTACACTAGCACAGTGGCTAGCGGCTCTGCTTATTACCCATGAGACATGGGATGAAATGCCACCCCTGCACTCCTTTTTCTTTGTAATATTCCTTGTTATATGTTCGCTCCAATGTGATGACCCATCACTTTTACACGGTCAATCATTAGGTCTCACTTTACAGTTATTATTTTGCTATTTTTTCTTCCAGTCGTAATAACATGTGGGTCTAACACTTTACTGTTTGTTGACATGGGACAATAACCACGAGTGCGTTATTCTTGCTATTATTTCTCTCGGCCGCAATGACATGTGGGGCCAACACTTTACTGTTCACGGGCGTGGCCACGAGCGCATTATTCTCGTATTTCTTGCAGTATTACTATGAGAGTAAATGACATTGACATGCGCGTATTCCTAATAGCCCTGAACGACACGTGGGTCACACAAGGAATATCCACACAACACATAAATAAGAGGAATCCGTGACAGTCCGGATATACTAGTGTATATAAGGGGAAAAAGCTAGCTCCAATTGGTCAATCTGTGACAGTTTTTGTGACGGTATCTCAATGTCTGTCGTCAAGAGGTCAATGTTTCTTTGTAATATTCCTTGTTTTATGTTCGCTCCAATGTGATGACCCATCACTTTTACACGGTCAATCATTAGGTCTCACTTTACAGTTATTATTTTGCTATTTTTTCTTCTAGTCGTAATAACATGTGGGTCTAACACTTTACTGTTTGTTGACATGGGACAATAACCACGAGCACGTTATTCTTGCTATTATTTCTCTCGGCCGCAATGCTATGTGGGGCCAACACTTTATTGTTCACGGGCGTGGCTACGAGCGCATTATTCTCGTATTTCTTGCAGTATTACTATGAGAGTAAATGACACTGACATGCGCGTATTCCTAATAGCTCTGAACGACACGTGTGTCACACAAGGAGTATCCACACAACACATAAATAAGAGGAATCCGTGACAGTCCGCACTGGCGGAGGCCCCCGGTGGGCAAGATATGGCAGCCGCCATACCTTGATTCTAGGCATAAACAAATTTATACATACGCATGTATTGTCGATTGTCTCGTTCCCTCATTCTAGTGCAGCGAGAAAAAGGCCGCTGGCACACAGGCACGCCACACACACGAGTTGGGCCGGCAAACACAAGAACGTACGAGTTGGGCCTGCTGGCACAAACAGGAAGCGGTCGAGCTCGTTGATTCCATTGAGCGCCAACCCACACGCACGCGCAAGTGACGAACCCTAGCGCAGCGATGGTGGCTGGTCAGGTCGTGATCCGGGCGGGCAACTGGC
>NW_021257326.1:0-1724 GCF_002162155.2 Triticum dicoccoides | reverse complement strand
AAGCGATGATGTCGGCGCAGGAGACGACGCCCGGGCAGGCCGCCTCGAGGGCGTCCTTGATGGCGTCGATCAGCTCGAAGCCGCGCAGGGAGGGATTGTTGGGCGCGCTGAGCTTCTCAGGCGTTGGGCTGAACGGGGTCGGGTCCAGGAGGACCGAAGCGTCACAGCCCTAAGGTGGTCACCGACGAGACAACAAAATTAATCAATTATAAAAGTAAACATACATGTTTGCAATGCAATTTATTTCTTCCGGTGAGTGGCTAGTGTGTACCTCGACGAAGCAGTCGTGGAAGAGCATGCGGATCATGGCAGCGCCATTGCCGGGGTTCTGGGAGATGGCGTCCATCATGACGCCCTTGACGATGGCCTCCGCCTGGGGGCACCTGTCGTGGTAGAACCCAATCTGCAGAGGGCTAGCCTGGCACCCCACGGCGAGCAGCAGCAAAGAACACGCCACCAGAAGGTACAGCTTCTCATCACCAGCAGCCGCCATTGTTTCAAGGTAGCTAGCTAGCTAGCTCGAGTTCTTGAGTCGTGACTAAGATAAAAGAGAGAGAGGAGGGAGGTGAGTGATCAGTGCGCGGAGAATGCCTGCTGCTGTAGTTCCAGCAGGAAGCCACTTATATAGGCGAGCATTCCTAGCTAGCCCTTATTGGCAATGATTTTTTGTTGGATCTTTTTGCTTCGTTGGAAGGTTACTACACCGGCCGGTAGTTGCCCCGTTCGTCGTTCAATTGGCTCACTCAGCTCCTGACAAAGTTATATATCAAGCAAATTGGACGAAGTGTGTGGACAAAGTTATATATCTAATATTCAACCATGTAGTTTACTATTATGCAGTGTGAAAAACGCTGTACATCAGTTATCTGGGACTAATACTATGGCCCGATTTTGATTTCTACCACACCGAACCTTGCTTAGATAGGGCCATTTTTTAGATATTTTGCGGAGTGTTTACTGTTGTTAGTATCTACCATCACCTCTGTGAGTAATATCAGATATATTTCCATCCTGAGATACATTGAGTAATATCAGATGTTGATTGAAAAAGGGTTATATCAGATATTTGATCATTGAACTTTTTTTGATTAATTCCTTGATATATTTCCATCATGATAGACACTGTGGGAGTTGGGGTTCGGCAAGTAGCACTTCTTTGATTAAGTTGTTCTGTTACACGTGCAAAACTTGCCTTCCTACTACTGCATCATATCGGTTTGATCTTTCACTGTTTGATCATATCGGTTGGACCGGCATCCTTGCGCCAAGGCGCGTTGCCGATCTAGTTGTTAAATACTGTAACGTCACTAGTGGTTCTGTGGGCCTGGAGACGGCATTGAGCTAGGCCCGGAGAAGAAGGCACTACAGAAGAAAACTCGTAACCTATTTGATTTCACATTACATTTTTTGATGTCATTATTGTGTAAATTTTTTTAGGGTAGAAAAAACTTAAATTGTAATGTCATCGCAAAATGTAATGTGAAACCCCGGTTATTAGTGACGCCGGCGTCAGAACGGGCGCCAACAAATGCAACTACCAACTGCGTTCTGGGCATGGGAGTTTACGCACGGATTTTTGGAACCTTAAATAACTGTTGGCGCGAAAGCTTCAACGTATGCCACAAATGTCATTCCCAGAACTAGCAAAATTAAATAGCGTAACACCACTAGTGGTTCTGTGGGCCCGGCTCATCGGACGTGTGATGCGGCGGAAACTACCAATA
>NW_021257325.1:0-473 GCF_002162155.2 Triticum dicoccoides | reverse complement strand
ATCAACAATCACAGTTTGGGCCGATTCTGGCCCGTTTCTTGGACTATTACTCTATTTTGGGGTCTCGGAGTCATTTCCACGATTGACGAACCCCGGGGTGCGTTTACGTGTCGGTCATCAACACTCACATATTCGGCCGATTCTAATACGTTTCGTACACTATTGCTTAGCGTTTTGGGGACCCAGAGTGATTTCCACGATTGATGAGCCCCGGGGTGCATTTATGTGTTCGTCGTCAACACTCACAGTTTTGGGCAAATCAGACCTGTTTTGTGGACTATTACTCACTGTTTTTGGGTCCCGAAGAGATTTCCATAGTTGTTGAACCCCAAGGTGTGCTTACGAGTTGGTCATCAACACTCCCAGTTTTGGCCGATTCTGGCCCATTTCATGGACTATTACTCACCGTTTTGGGGTCCCAAAGCGATTTCCATGGTTGTCGAACTCCAAGGTGCGCTTACGTGTCGGTCATC
>NW_021257324.1:0-794 GCF_002162155.2 Triticum dicoccoides | reverse complement strand
TTAAAAAGATTCTTCTCATTTTTATTTAATCAATAGAAAAGCCATCAAAATCACTGTATGATAGCGAGAAATAACATTAAAAAAACTCAATGGAGAGGTATCGAACCTGGCACATCATGTTCAACAACGGCACGACCTTGCCAGCCGGAATTCAACTATTAGCTACAAAGCTGTATAAATACTAAATACAATCCACGTATCACTCTATAAATTTCTTTATTTTTAATTTTTCCAAGTTCCTGTTTAGTTTCATAACGCATAAATTTTTCATATGAAAAATACAATTATCAATATGCAAATGTTTTATATTTTAAATATTTTTCCATTACCATTATTGTGTACTGCAAAGAGGCTGAACTTAATTTATGTGGATAATATTAAATTTGAGAAATGTATCGAACATGTTGTGTTTATAGAAATGTAATGATAATTTACACTATAATTTTTTAACCCACGTTGAACTCTTTTAAAAATACATGTTGTAAACTTTTTTAACGCACGCCAAACATTTTTTAAAAATGCATTATAATTTTTAATACATGTGAAACGTTTTCCAACAACATGCTGAACATTTTTCAAATGCACTAACATTTTCTTTAAGTTTATGGCAGTTGTATTTTGTTCTTACGTTTCTTTTCCAAATGGTGAAAATAATATGAAAAATAAAATTAAAGAACTTGAAAATTAAGTGTGCAGACCCATACGAGTGCCATATATATACAGCAACTGAGCACGTTTGAGGGGTACATAGCAACCAAAGAGGAATTTTGGAGCACGGTGGCCACTGAGCATGT
>NW_021257323.1:0-694 GCF_002162155.2 Triticum dicoccoides | reverse complement strand
ATGTCATAACATTTTATGTGAATGCTATGAAAAATTGTTAAAACTACGCCTACAAATATCTACCTCCATCTTGAATAATCAGTTCAGATCAGAGAACTAAGAAGTAATCAGTTCAGAGCCATCTTCAATCATCAGTAATTTGATGGGTGTGCATGAGCTCAGCCACAACTTTCCCTTCAAAGAAAACATAAGCCATTGTTGAGAGAAATCCCTCTTGCTACTGGTTTGAAAAGAAGTTGGTCTAGTATTTCTTCTTATGTTTTTTGCAACCCCAGTTTGTGGAATCAGAACATTTCCTTCAAAGAAAAAAGAAGCCCTTGTTACTGAGAGAAACTACCCTTGCTACTGGCATTTATGCGCTAATGTAACATTTGTTATTACCTTTTTTGCATCCCCAGTTTGTGGAATCTCCAATGAAGTGAGCCATTGTGGTGTTGTTGTTTGATCATTGTATTACTGCAATAGAAAACTTATTGTTGTGATTGTTTGATACCTTATTTTAGGCCTTGATCAGTTTGTGGAGCAAAGGTAACATATGCCTTGTCACGAGTTTTCCACATGGTTTCAAAGATGCTACATTCACTTTCTAACTTTCTAATAGCATTTACTTGGGCTTGACATTTCTTGTCACGGGTTAGACTTCGGTCAGGTTTCACTAATTTTTTTGGCTCCGTGATGCAGCTGGAGGGAGACG
>NW_021257322.1:0-566 GCF_002162155.2 Triticum dicoccoides | reverse complement strand
AAGTAGAGATGGTTACGGCAAAAACTGGATGCACTTCATGTACAAACTGGACACTCTCTTTCGAAGTATCAGGGTTTCGGACCAAAACTCATTTGTTACACCGGCTATTCAAAATTTTAATAACTTATTACAACTCCGGACTTTTTTGCGTTTATTATGCACCATTCAAAGCCACGTCGTCAATTTTCAAAGCTTTCTGACATAATTTGATATTTTTGATGCATTTGCTGATTTGTTTTGAGCTAAATGACCCTGAAATTGAAAAGCACTACAAATGAACTCTGAAAAGGTTGAAACTTGGCATGGTATCATCTTTTCACCCACATGGCATGTGCAAAAAAGTAGAGATGGTTACGGCAAAAACTGGATGCACTTCATTACAAACTGGACAATCTCTTTCGAAGTATCAGGGTTTCGGATGAAAACTCATCTATTACACCGGCTATTCAAAATTTTAATAACTTATTACAACTCTGGACTTTTTGCGTTTATTATGCACCATTCAAAGCCACGTCGCCAACTTTCAACCCTTTCTGACATAATTCGATATTTTTGATGCATTTATT
>NW_021257321.1:0-965 GCF_002162155.2 Triticum dicoccoides | reverse complement strand
TGGCATTTCTTTTAAAGCCCTTTCTGCGATGTCGCTCAGACGTCCGACTGTGGCATTTCTTTTAAAGCCCTTTATGCGATGTCGCTCAGACGTCCGACTATGGTATTTCTTTTAAAGCCCTTTCTGTGATGTTGCTCAGACGTCCGACTGTGGCATTTCTTTTAAAGCCCTTTTTGCGATGTCGCTCAGACGTCCGACTGTGGTATTTCTTTTAAAGCCCTTTATGTGGTGTCGCTAAGACGCCCGACTGTGGCATCTTTTTTTCCTTATTTTCATTTTGTTCACCTTTCGAGGCGTCGCTTCAGACACCCGATCGGTCTTCGTTTGTGTTATGTTGGGATTTCAGGCGGACTACCGCCGTTTCCCCTTTTTCTTACCCCGTTATGCTAATTTTATTTTAATGTGCATTGATGAATTAATCATGTTGCATCCATGCATGCATTTGTTATATCTTACGTCCGAACTGTCTTGCGAGTACTTTCAAAGTACTCACTGGCTTGTTGATTTGGCCAGATGCTGACGAAGGCGATCTCATGGATGAAGAATTCGATAGCGAGTCCGACACTTAGAGGAGTCCCAGTCAGTCTCGTGCGACCCTGGATTTGGCCACTGTTTTATATCCGCTTCCGCTACCAAATAAATTTATCGAGCCTCACCCCGACGTTCGATGAAATGATATTCTTAGAGTCTTGTATTTCCCTTCCCGCTGTGTTTTTCCACCACCAACCTATCCATGAGTCAGTAGTATGTCTCCACACCACTGTGTCCTGTCCGCCATTATGTATGATTATTGGCGTGCTTGTAATAATTTGGTTGAGCGACCGCAGTTCAACCCTGTAATATATTTTATGCTACTGGCTTATTGTATCAAGAATTTGTCTGCCAGTGTGGAGGATTTCTCTCATACTGGACTTAAAAGATTGGCTTTTCAATAAAGATTTTTATTGGAAAACCGGTCGTGACAA
>NW_021257320.1:0-934 GCF_002162155.2 Triticum dicoccoides | reverse complement strand
TGTCGAACCCAACGAGGAGCAGAAGGAAATGATAAGCGGTTTTCAGCAAGGTATTCTCTACATGTACTGAAATAAGTGGTAACAGATAGTTTTGTGATAAGATAAATTGTAACGAGCAACAAGTAACAAAAATAAATAAAGTGCAGCAAGGTGGTCCCATCCTTTTTGTAGCAAAGGACAAGCCTGGACAAACTCTTATAATAGGAAAAGCGCTCTCGAGGACACATGGGAATATCGTCAAGCTAGTTTTCATCACGCTCATATGATCCGCATTTGGTACTTTGATAATTTGATATGTGGGTGGATCGGTGCTTGGGTGCTATTCTTACTTGAACAAGCATCCCACTTATGATTAACCTCTATTGCAAGCACCCGCAACTACAACAAAAGTATTAAGGTAAACCTAACCATAGCATGAAACATATGGATCCAAATCAGCCCCTTACGAAGCAACGCATAAACTAGGGTTTAAGCTTCTGTTGCTCTAGCAACCCATCATCTACTTATTACTTCCCAATGCCTTCCTCTAGGCCCAAATAATGGTGAAGTGTTATGTAGTCGACATTCACATAACACCACAAGAGGCTAGACAACATACATCTCATCAAAATATCAAACGAATACCAAATTCACATGACTACTAATAGCAAGACTTCTCCCTTGTCCTCAGGAACAAATGTAATTACTCACAAAGCATATTCATGTTCATAATCAGAGGGGTAATAATATGCATAAAGGATCTGAACATATGATCTTCCACCAAATAAACCAACTAGCATCAACTACAAGGAGTAATCAACACTACTAGCAACCTACTAGCACCAATCCCGGACTTGGAGACAAGAATTGGATACAAGAGATGAACTAGGGTTTGGAGATGAGATGGTGCTGGTGAAGATGTTGATGGAGATTGCCCTCTCCCGATGAGAGGAGC
>NW_021257319.1:0-813 GCF_002162155.2 Triticum dicoccoides | reverse complement strand
GCCCGATGACCACAGGTGGAGGAGGCTGTCGTTGACGAAACCGGCCACCTCGACCACCTCGACCACCACAATGACCGCGGTAGCCTCCCCGCTAGCTATAGCCCGGGGCAGACGCCCCCTCAACAAAAACATCCGGAGGACCGAGAAAAGGTCTCTCCGCCGTCCCGTCACTCTGCCAGGCATATCCTCGGCCACCACCAGTCGATGAAGAACCACGGTGATTGTACCCATCATGATGGCCATCTTCATAGGCATTGTACCCATCATCTCCCCATTGACCCCGGGGTGTTCCCGAAACACCTCCAGCACCCGTGTTTTGCGGTGGCGGCGCCTGCGTCTGCATCGGCCCAGACCGATTCTGAGTCGGCCTCGCGACATAGTGTGGCGGGGGGGCGAGGCTGACCGGGCACCCTGATTCCCCGGCGCCGGCGGCCTGGGTGCGATAGCACCACCCAGGCCCACTACGGCCACCCTGATACGTCTCCAACGTATCTATAATTTTTGATTGCTCCATGCTACTTTATCTACTGTTTTGGACTCTATTGGGCTTTATTTTCCACTTTTATATTATTTTTGGGACTAACCTATTAACCGGAGGCCCAGCCCAGAATTACTGTTTTTTGCCTATTTCAGTGTTTCGAAGAAACGGAATAACAAACGGAGTCCAAACGGAATGAAACCTTCAGGAACGTGATCTTCTCACCGAACGTGATCCAGGAGACTTGGACCCTACTCCAAGAAGCTTCTAAGGAGGTCACGAGGGTGGAGGGCGCCCCCCCCCCCTCGAGCGCGCCCCCCTACCTCGTGGGCCCC
>NW_021257318.1:0-1020 GCF_002162155.2 Triticum dicoccoides | reverse complement strand
CATGGATGGAACCCGAATAGGCGATAAACCTGGACTAGAGACTCGAGTGTTTAGGCAGGCCGTGGCCGACACCCACGTTGGGCTTCCGCTTGAAGGTTGCCGAGTACATGTCGTGTAAACGGCGGTAAGTGGTGAGAGCGTGTGTGAAGAAGTACACCCCTGCAGGGTTAATATGATCTATTCGAATAGCCGTGTCCGCGGAAAAGGACTTCTGGGTTGCTTATATCAGTTCATAGACAAGTGAAAGTGGATACTCTAAAATACGCAAGATAAGCGTGAGTGCTATGGATGGCGTTCTCGTAGGGAGACGGGAGCGGATCCATAGTGGTGTATTGGTTGGTGAATATGTGGACTCGTGTGCGCCACCTCAAAAGAGTCGCTTGCAGTCGTAGTTTAGGATAGCCACCGAGTCAAAGCTGGCTTGCTGCAGTCAAACCCCTCCACCCCCTTGTTGATAATGATGCATACATAGATAGTTCTGATGTAAGTCTTGCTGGGTACATTTGTACTCACGTTTGCCTATTTTATGTTTTTGCAGAGAGACTTCAGTCTCGCTAGTAGTTTCGCGTGGACTTCGACGTTTAGCTTGTTACCTCAGCTACGATCTTGTGCCCTCGGCAGGATCTGATATATAGTCAGGCTTCTCAGCCTTTTTCATTTATAGATGTCTGTACTCAGACATGATAGCTTCCGCTTGTGTTTTGACTTGTATGCTCTGATTGTTGGGTCATGAGACCCATGATTGTAATATCTCGCTCCTCGGAGCCTATTGAATAAATTACTTGAGTCGTAGAGTCATTTTGTGATGCCATGTTGTATTGCACATATCGAGCATATTGTGTGTATGTTATTGAAATGCCTGGTATGTGTGGGATCTGACCATCTAGTTGTTTATCTTTAGTAGCCTCTCTTACCGGGAAATGTCTCCTAGTGTTTCACTGAGCCATGGTAGCTTGCTACTGCTCCGGAACACTTAGGCTGGCCGGCATGTGTCCTTCTTCGTTCCTGTGTCTGTCCCTT
>NW_021257317.1:0-1373 GCF_002162155.2 Triticum dicoccoides | reverse complement strand
GGGGGGGGGGCGCCCTACCCTCTCATGGCTGCCTCGACTGCTTCTTGACTTGCACTCCAAGTCCTCTGGATCACATTCGTTCCAAAAATCACGCTTCTGAAGGTTTTATTCCGTTTGGACTCCGTTTGATATTCCTTTCCTTTGAAATACTGAAATAGACAAAAAAACAGCAATACAGGCTAGGCCTCCGGTTAGTAGGTTAGTCCCAAAAATGATAATAATGTATAAAATAAAGCCCATAAACATCCAAAACAGGTAATATAATAGCATGGAACAATCAAAATTATAGATACGTTGGAGACGTATCAAGCATCCCCAAGCTTAATTCCTGCTCGTCCTCGAGTAGGTAAATGATAAAAACAGAATTTTTGATGTGGAATGCTACCTAGCATAATTCTCAATGTAATTTTATTTATTGTGGCATGAATGTTAAGATCCAAATGATTCAAAATAAAAGTTCATATTGACAAAAGAAATAGCAATACTTCAAGCATACTAATAAAAGCAATCATGTCTTCTCAAAACAACATGGCTAAAGAAAGTTCATCCCTACAAAATCATATAGTTAGGCTATGCTTCATTTTTGTCACACAAAGATGTTCCCAACTTCTATACCCCCGATGACAAGCCAAACAATTGTTTCGTACTTAAATAATCTCAAACTTTTTCAACCTTCACGCAATACATGAGCGTGAGCCATGGATATATCACTATGTGTGGAATAGAATAATGATTAGGGATTGTGTGGAGAAGACAAAAAAGGAGAAAGTCTCACATTGACGAGGATAATCAACGGGCTATGGGAATGCCCATCAATTGATGTCAACATGAGGAGTAGGGATTGCCATGCAATGGATGCACTAGAGCTATAAATGAATGAAAGCTCAACAAAAGAAAACTAGTGGGTGTGCATCCAACTTGATTGCTCACGAAGACCTAGGGCATTTGAGGAAGCCCATCGTAGGAATATACAAGCCAAGTTCTATAATGAAAAATTCCCACTAGTATATGAAAGTGACAACCTATGAGACTCTCTATATGAAAACATGGTGCTATTTTGAAGCACAAAATATGAGACTCACTACATGAAGAACAAGGTGCTACTTTGAAGCACAAGTGTGGAAAAAGAGATAGTAGCATTGCCCTTTTATTTATTTATTTTTTCTTTTTTTCTTTTTTCTTTTTCTTTCTTTTTTTCTTTTTTCTTTTGGCCTTTCTTTTTTCTTTTTGGCCTTTCTTTTTTTTTCTTTTTGGGAAATGCTCTAATAATGATGACCATCACACTTTTATTGATTACAACACATGAATTACAACTCAAAACTAGAACAAGATATGACTCTATATGAATGCCTCCGGCGGTGTACCGGGATGGT
>NW_021257316.1:0-517 GCF_002162155.2 Triticum dicoccoides | reverse complement strand
CCCCACGCCCTCTCGTGGCTCCCCCTAGATGCGCGGGAGCACGGGCTTCCTCCTGGTGCCCTCAGGGTGCCCAACCGCAGCCTGTACTGCCAACCCGAGCTACTCCGGCGAGGTTCCGCCGTCGCCGTGGTCGCCGGCGTCACTCGCCGACGTGGCCACTTAATTAGGGCGTAAACACCTCGCTAATCACCCACTAGAGCCACTGCCAAGTGGGCCCCGTGCCTAATTAATTAGTTTAACCTCTCTGTTTAGATTAGTACTAATTTTGTAGGCCCCATAGGTCAGTTTGACCTGGCCCCGTCACACTTTGACCGACCCCACACGTCGGAGTTGACCGTGCTGACGTGGCCTTTGACCCGGCCCCACCTGTCAGTGGGTTAAACAACCCTGTGTCACTGACGTGTGGCCCCCACACGTCAGGTTTGACCTGGAGGCGCCCTGTTGACCTGCTGACGTCGAGGTGATGTCATGCTGACGCATTAAATGATTTTCTGGATTTAAAAATAATCAGGAAATT
>NW_021257315.1:0-1561 GCF_002162155.2 Triticum dicoccoides | reverse complement strand
CTGTTGGAAATATGCCCTAGAGGCAATAATAAAAGTATTATTATTATATTTCCTTGTTCATGATAATTGTCTTTTATTCATGCTATAACTGTATTATCCGGAAATCGTAATACACGTGTGAATACATAGACCACAATATGTCCCTAGTGAGCCTCTAGTTGACTAGCTCGTTGTGATCAACAGATAGTCATGGTTTCCTGGCTATGGACATTGGATGTTGTTGATAACGGGATCACATCATTAGGAGAATGATGTGATGGACAAGACCCAATCCTAAGCATAGCACAAAAGATCGTGTAGTTCATTTGCTAGAGCTTTGCCAATGTCAAGTATCTCTTCCTTTGACCATGAGATCGTGTAACTCCTGGATACCGTAGGAGTGCTTTGGGTGTATCAAACGTCACAACGTAACTGGGTGACTATAAAGGTGCACTACAGGTATCTCCGAAAGTATCTATTGTTTTATGCGGATCGAGACTGGGATTTGTCACTCCGTGTAAACGGAGAGGTATCTCTGGGCCCACTCGGTAGGACATCATCATATGCGCAATGTGACCAAGGAGTTGATCACGGGATGATGTGTTACGGAACGAGTAAAGTGACTTGCCGGTAACGAGATTGAACAAGGTATCGATATACCGACGATCGAATCTCGGGCAAGTAAAATACCGCTAGACAAAGGGAATTGTATACGGGATCGATTGAGTCCTTGGCATCGTGGTTCATCCGATGAGATCATCGTGGAACATGTGGGAGCCAACATGGGTATCCAGATCCCGCTGTTGGTTATTGACCGGAGAACGTCTCGGTCATGTCTGCATGTCTCCCGAACCCGTAGGGTCTACACACTTAAGGTTCGATGACGCTAGGGTTATAAAGGAAGCTTGTATGTGGTTACCGAATGTTGTTCGGAGTCCCGGATGAGATCCCGGACATCACGAGGAGTTCCGGAATGGTCCGGAGGTAAAGATTTATATATAGGAAGTCCTGTTTCGGCCATCGGGACAAGTTTCGGGGTCATCGGTATTGTGCCGGGACCACCGGAAGGGTCCCGGGGGCCCACCGGGTGGGGCCACCTGCCCCGGGGGGCCACATGGGCTGTAGGGGCTGCGCCTTGGCCTACATGGGCCAAGGGCACCAGCCCCTAGAGGCCCATGCGCCAAGATAAAGGAAAAAGGGGAGAGTCCTAAAAGGGGAAGGCACCTCCGAGGTGCCTTGGGGAGGATGGACTCCTCCCCCCCTCCTTAGCCGCACCCCTTTCTTGGAGTAGGGGGCAAGGCTGCGCCTCCCCCTTCTCCCCTGCCCCTATATATAGTGGAGGGGAGGGAGGGCATCCATACCAGAGCCCTTGGCGCCTCCCTCCCTCCCGTGACACCTCCTCCTCTCCCGTAGGTGCTTGGCGAAGCCCTGCGGGATTGCCACGCTCCTCCACCACCACCACGCCGTTGTGCTGCTGCTGGATGGAGTCTTCCTCAACCTCTCCCTCTCTCCTTGCTGGATCAAGGCGTGGGAGACGTCACCGGGCTGTACGTGTGTTGAACGCGGAGGTGCCGTCCGTTCG
>NW_021257314.1:0-554 GCF_002162155.2 Triticum dicoccoides | reverse complement strand
ACTAGAAAAATTGCATTTTTTGCTCATATAGTAGTAAAAAGGTTCAAATATCTTGTTGCCTTCTTTTAGCCAACAACTAATAGGTGGTGAGATGGCAAGCGCGGTCGGTATAAGGTTGGGAGGTGCTTGGTTCGATTCCCACACCAAGCACTTTTATTTATTTTTCGCACCAAAGATTTTCGAGAGAGAAAAAATAGTAGGCGGCAGTTGGGCCTCACGTGCGATTCTGTCAAGCAGGCCAATCACGATCCGTTTAATACGAGAAGTCCACTAATGGCGCGGGATTATAGCGATGACTTCGGGAAAGTGCAACGCGAAAAGATCGCCAGCGCCGTTTGATCGAAAATGGAGGCAATCCACATCGTGCGGATCTGTTGCAAAACCCAGCACGGCAGGATTTTAGCTTTGTCGTTCTTTAAATTTATGAACCAGAGAATATTTATAGTTCATTAATATTTATGAATCCGAGAATTTTTGAATTCATTAACATTATCTGAAATAGTTTTAAATTCATTAACATTTATGAATTTTCTGAAATATTTTTAAATATTTGT
>NW_021257313.1:0-990 GCF_002162155.2 Triticum dicoccoides | reverse complement strand
ACTTTTCTAGCATTCACACTTCATAAATTATTTCTTTTATCATTTACCTGCTCGAGGACGAGTAGGAATTAAGCTTCGGGATGCTGATACGTCTCCAACGTATTTATAATTTATGAAGTATTCATGCCGTTATATTATCATTCTAGGATGTTACAATCATTTTATAACAACTTTATATCATTATTGGGACTAACTTATTGAGCCAGTGCCCAGTGCCAGTTGCTGTTTTTTGCTTGTTTTTTGCAACACAGGAAATCAATATGAAACGGAGTCCAAACACTGCGAAACTTTTCGGAGATTTTTTATGGACCAGAACACCCAGGATGGGCCAGTGCAGCACATGGGGGGTGCCCCGAGGGGGACACAACCCACCAGGGCGCGCTTGGGGGCCCAGCCACGCCTAGGTTGGTTGTGCCCACCTCGGTGGCCTCCCGCACCCCCTCTTTGCCCTATAAATTCCCAAATATTCTGAAACCCCTCGGGGTTAACCTAGATCAGAAGTTCCGCCACCGCAAGGCTCTGTAGCCACCGAAAACCAATCTGGATCTGTTCCAGCACCCTGCCAGAGGGAGGAATCATCTCTAGTGGCCATCTTCATCATGCCGGTGGCCACCACGATGAGGAGGGAGTAGTCCACCCTTGGGGCCGAGGGTTTGTTCCAGTAGCTATGTGTTTAATCTCTCTCTCTCTCTCTCGTGTTCTTGAGATGTCATGATCTTGATGTATCGTGGGCTTTGTTAATATAGTCGGATCATGTGTGTTTTCCCCTCTCTATCTTGTTGTGATGAATTGAATTTTTCCCTTTCAGATTTCATTGTTATCAGATTGAATACTTTTTATGGATTTGAGAACACTTGATATATGTCGTGCAATTGAATACTCATGGTAACAATGGGGTATTGCATTGATTCACTTGTAATATGTTTTGGCACTCAACTCGTGGATTCCCGAGGTGACATTGGGGTAATCTATGCATAGGGGTTGATGCAC
>NW_021257312.1:0-773 GCF_002162155.2 Triticum dicoccoides | reverse complement strand
CCCGGACCTCTCGCTCGACCAAGACTCTCGAGGACACCCAAACCCTAGAAAAAACGATGTCGGTCTCCTACCCCCTCCCGCCGCGCCCCTACCCGACAAACTCTCTCGAGGCCACCCAAATTTACCAAGTTAAAAGAGGGTTGTCATCGAGGCCACCCCAAACCCTTGAAGCGTTGTCGAGGCCACCCCAAACCCTTGAAGCGTTGCGGAGGCCACTCCAAACCCTAGAGAAGCAGCGTCGATGCCACTAATATGATTCCGTATTGTGATTAGCTAGCTAGTTCTACATTTGCCACTAATATATCCATCTGTCATGTTTGAATAATAATTGCCATGCTTTAAATATTTGGAAAAACTATGGAGCATCCCCGAGACAAAGCAACGGAAGCGATGTTGGGGGACATAATCGCAAAAGGAAGTGATGCCGCGTTGTCGTATCTCAACGACACCGATGGTCTGGAAGGACAGGGTGAAGAAGAAGGCTATGATTATGATGCCTCGGGTGACCCAACACTGGTACAAGAAGGAGACCGTGATGACGGCTCCGGTGACCGAACCGAGTCCGGCCAGGTATATATATATATATATAAAGTTAAGCCCCTGCTGACTAGCTAATTGATGCATTCATTGTTTTTGTATGTACAAATATTAATTAACTCCTGTCTTTCTTCTTATTTCTAGCCCTCCGGATCGAGCACAACTTCGGTAAAGAGACGAGGCCCGAAGAAAAAGTTGCGCTCGGATGAAAGGTTTGAGATCATAGCAATCGCACG
>NW_021257311.1:0-1236 GCF_002162155.2 Triticum dicoccoides | reverse complement strand
TGCCCTGTCACACACTAGTTGAAGAGACGGTTCAATAACCTCATCAAGTCTCCACCATCCTCCCACTCAATTCTTTCGAGAGAAACTTTTCCTCGAGAAAGGACCCGATTCTAGAAACAATCCATATTGCTTTCGGATCTGAATTAGGAGGTATACCCAACTGTTTTGGGTTTCCTATGAAGATGCATTTTATCCGCTTTGGGTTCGAGCTTATCAACCTGAAACTTTTTCATATAAGCGTCGCAGCCCCAAACTTTTAAGAAACGACAACTTAGGTTTCTCTAAACCATAATTCATACAGTGTCATCTCATCGGAATTACGTGGTGCCCTATTTAAAGTGAATGTGGTTGTCTCTAATGCCTAACCCATGAACGATAGTGGTAATTCGATAAGAGACATCATGGTATGCACCATATCCAATAGGGTGCAACTATGATGTTCGGACACACCATCACATTATGGTGTTCCAGGCGGTATTAATTGCGAAACAATTTCCACAATGTCTTAATTGTGTGCCAAAACTCGTAACTCAGATATTCATCTCTATGATCATATCATAGACATTTTATCCTCTTGTCACAATGATCTTCTACTTCACTCTAAAATTATTTGAACCATTCAATAATTCAGACTTGTGTTTCATCAAGTAAATATTCTCAACATCTACTCGAATCATCTGTGAAGTAAGAACATAACGATATTCACTGCATGCCTCAGCACTCATTGGACTGCACACATCAAAATGTGTTACTTCCAATAAGTTTCTATCTTGTTCCATCTTACTGAAAACGAGGCTTTTCAGTCATCTTGCCCATGTGGTATGATTTGCATATCTCAAGTGATTCATAATCAAGTGAGTCCAAACGATCCATCTGCATGGAGTTTCTTCATGCGTATACACCAATAGACATGGTTCGCATGTCTCAAACTTTTCTAAAACGAGTGAGTCCAAAGATCCATCAACATGGAGCTTCTTCATGCGTTTTATACCATTATGACTTACATGGCAGTGCCACAAGTAAGTGGTACTATCATTACTATCTTATATCTTTTGGCATGAAAATGTGTATCCCTACGATCAAAATTCAATAAACCATTCCTTTAGGTGCAAGAGCACTTATTCAGGTTTAATACTAATCTTGATGGTAGAGGGAGCGTGCGATGTTAGATCACATCAAACTTGGAAACACTTCCAACACGTATCGTCAGCTCACCTTTAGCTAGTCTCCGTTTTA
>NW_021257310.1:0-1675 GCF_002162155.2 Triticum dicoccoides | reverse complement strand
CTTAGCAATCGCTAAACCAACTCCGAGAGGTTATTGACCACGCCGGAGCACGATCAACCTGACCACGAGGGTCTGTTTCCTGCGAGCAAACGAAGAACAAGCAAGAAACTGAGATTGCAATCTGGATATTGCGAATATAAGATGAAAGCTTTATTGATCAAGGTGGGGTTCTGTGACGCCTTTGTCTGGTCGTTGAACACAAACGAAGTACACGAAGTTGCAGCTATGGCGAACTTTTAATCTAAACAAAACCCAAAGTCTAAACGATGCCCTAAGGGCTGTATATATGGAGGAAGAGGGGGGAATTTCGTGGCCCTTGGTGGAGGGGTCCGAAATCAACCCTATCTCTTGTTTCCCCACACATACGGACTCTAAAAATAGCCTATACTTATGTATTTAGAAATTACATGGGCCTGGCCCAATAATAAGGTGACGCAGCACCTAAAATAGCCTCGGGACGAAATTTATGAAATGGCATCTTGTATATTTCGTCCAAGGCTTCATGCACCCATTATGGTGGCTTCAAAGTCCTGAAATCATCACTTGTAACCCCGTTCTTGTTCCCCTTGCGCATGCCATCATCTCCATGCTTGTTCTTGCTCCAATGTTCATCCTTCTCCAAGCTAGGCCCTTCATTTGTAAGCAAAACAAATGTATCCAATTTAGGCAGCATCATATTCTCATGAACATTAAAATCATTACCAAGAAACGAAAGTACCTGGTAATTTAGTTGGCGTGCACGAGCTCTAGTAATTGGTCCAGTATGTATAGCAGCAGGGGCTGTGGGTGTAACAATTGTATTGATGTCCTCATCACCTCCATCCGGTGCCACCTCCAGCCGTGATACAAGAAAACAGGCACAACCACCATTATCTTCCAAGAGCGCACCTGCGGGTCCTGCACAGCGTTCTTCTTCTTCCATGGCATCAACAGGGCACACAAGTGATATTATTTGTCATCGTTGTAAGGGAGGAGGTCATTATGCGAGGGAATGCAAATCTCCGCGTGTGATGATTGCTACCGCGGATGGTGGATATGAGTCCGCTAGTGACTATGATGAGGAGACATTGGCTCTTTTTACAAGTGAAGAACATGGTGGAGATGATTCTGATCATGAGACGCAATACATGGCTCCTGAAGACGCTGACAGGTATGAATGTTTAGTTGCTCAACGTGTTTTGAGTGTGCAGGTCACACAAGCTGAGCAAAATCAGAGGCACAATTCTTTCCATACCAAGGGAGTTGTGAAGGAACGTTCTGTGCGTGTCATAATAGACGGAGGGAGCTGCAACAACTTGGCTAGCATGGAGATGGTGGAGAAGCTTTCTCTCACCACAAGACCACATCCACATCCTTACTACATCCAATGGTTCAACAACAGCGGCAAGGTTAAGGTAACACGTACTGTTCGTGTGCATTTTAGTATCTCTACATATGCTGATTATGTTGATTGTGATGTGGTACCTATGCAAGCATGTTCCTTATTACTTGGTAGACCATGGCAATTTGATCAAAATTCTGTACACCATGGTAGAAACAATCACTATACTCTTGTTCATAAGGATAAAAATATTACTTTGCTTCCTATGACTCCTGATTCCATTTTGAAAGATGATATTAATAGAGCTAATAAAGCACAACAGGAGAAGAATAAGAGTGAAAATCAGATTGTGGC
>NW_021257309.1:0-659 GCF_002162155.2 Triticum dicoccoides | reverse complement strand
ACATAATCATTTCACTCCAGCCCATCACCCAGATGAACCAGACCTGACACGACTCTAAGCATAGCAGGCATAGCAAGGTAGGAACAACACATACATATGGCTCAAGCAACTCCTACACATGCTAGTGGGTTTCATCTAGTTACTGTGGCAATGACAGGTCATGCAGAGGAAATGGGTTCAACTACCGTAGCACACAGCAGTTTGAATCGCGTTGTCTTAATGCAGTAAAAGAGAGCAGGAGCGAGAACATGGGATTGTATCGATATGATCAAATGGTTGGTTGCTTGCCTGATGGTTCGATGCACTGATACGGTCCTTCGTTAGGGTAATCAGGGTACTCTTCGGGGACAGAACCTGTCGCAAGGGCATCGATACACAAGCATCACCAAACAATGTGCAACAATATGATGCATGCATGAAACATGGCAATATGAGTGTATTGGGCTAATGCAACTAAAGCCAGAAGGGTTTGAACAAATTTGAATCAAAGATTCAAATTTCAAATTCAAATATGGCCTTTTAAAGTGCTTTTCCTTGTTCTGCTTAAAACATCAATTTAACTTGTTTGATCATGCATGAAAATAGTACAGATGGATAGATTGGATTTTTCTGATCATTTTTCATATATAATTTGTCCAATTTGGAGTTACAGAATAAAA